>NW_003803996.1:746995-887003 GCF_000255335.2 Galendromus occidentalis
GATCCAATTGTTGTTCTCCGTTTAAAGCGAATAAGCTTCTGCTGACAGCACGTAAGTTCCATGAGGGGTTCACCCGATCGCTGAATCAATCAAAAAGTTTTCGACTTCGATAGCGCCATCAGCTGATCGCTCGCTGCTGCGACGGACGGCCAGCGTTCGAAATTCCCTTTTCTTTCTCGAATTGTTTCGCGAGAGCACAGACATGATCGAGGCGTCAAGTGAGCGGAATCGTTCGGATGTATCGAGCCTCACGCTCCTGTGACGTTCAGCTGGCAAATCGGAGGCTGACACGGATTCCGTGGCTCGATCAGAGCTGCGCGGAGTCGCTGGCCCGGTCTCGACAGAGAGCCTCGCGAGTCTCTTGCTTTAGGCGATGCGTCTCTGAGCTCCTGGAATTCCACCGTCGAGTCCACGCCGATGCTTGGGAGCGGAGCGTCATCACGGAATTCTGTCGGAAGTTCCAGAGGCGACCTTAACCACAACAGGTTGTTTCCGCGCTATCGAGCACCGCGAGTCCGTCCTATCTTGCGATAGGAATCAATTGTTACTGATGACGATCGTCGAAAGGAGCATCGTATCGATCGAAAGACAGTTGAGACCGTGATCCATCCGAGTTTACCCGAAAACGGGAGTGTTGTCTCGTTTCTATAGGGGAGTAGTTGCTTCTCGATGCACGGGAACCGTCTCGCATGCTGAATGGCGACTCTGGAACTTCGCGGAACTCTGACTGATCGGCCGCATCTCATTGATGATCAAGATCCGTCCGCGGCTGATTCGCATTGCCCATCGCCAGGGAAGAATCGAGGTCGACAGAATCAAATATGTATCCAAAAGCGTCGAAGTTCGCTAGGCCTATCATTCTCCTGTCAGCACAGAGAGCTTCGCAAAGGAGTTGTTGAGCGTTCCGTGATGCCGGAGCCATCTGAAAAGACTACCGGATGGACCAATCAGTCTCGTTCCATTGGAGGATCTTCCTCCGTACGGACGCGCTCCAAGGTCGTGTCCAGCCTCGCTCGCACGCATCACCGACGTCAGAACAGCTTTCGGGTGGAATACGATGCATCGGAGATGGTCTTCCCTGAAAACTCTTAAGGTCGCTCCCATAACTCGAAATCGCCCGGAGTGGGGCGGGAACAGGGGAGGGTCACCGCGCGCTGGATCTCGTTTTGTCGAGTACGAGTCGGGCTATCAGGAATTCCTCTTCGAATCATCTCACAACTTCCCATGCTGATCCCTGCCAGTCTCGAGGGGAAAGAAGGATCCCAGTTCCGCTCCTAGAAAGACCTTCGTACCTACACAGAGTCTGTCGAGCTGATCGCATCCGACCCGGAACTCGACGGGATAGCGGCGGCTCTTGTGATCGCATGCAAGCCAAGGCTGGCGCATGCCCCACGTAACGTCCTCTCATTCGTTTTTCTTCCATCTAAATCCGAAACATGCCCAGAGCCCAGACAGATCTTCCTTCCCAGGGATGCTATCGACATTCTCCAAGCTCGGGGTACGGCCATTAGCCGCTGGGGCTCGATGCTTGACCTCTTTGTCAGAGCCCTCGGCTCCTCACTTAGTGACGTCATCCATACCGGGACCTCGGAGCCTACAACTCAAAAAGGAACTCCAGGACATTCAGAACGCCGATGCGGTACAGCTGTTCGTCGACTACGAGAAATCTATTGGGAACTACCTAGTGGACGCTGATGGTGAGTCCACGCTGTTTGGTAGCGTCAACTCATACTATTCGTTCCGCGTGAACGGAACCATGATTCGAGACCTAAATTGCAGGCAATACGTTTTTGGATTGTTACACGCAAATCTCATCCTTGCCGCTGGGTTACAACCATCCCGCAATGATCCAAGCTGTGACCAGTCCGAAGAACATCTCTACATTCGTAAATCGGCCAGCGCTTGGGATTCTGCCCCCAGAGAACCACGTCGAACGTCTGAGGCATTCGTTGCTGTCAGTCGCTCCGGCGGGTCTCTCGGAAGTTCAAACCATGGCCTGTGGTTCTTGTTCGAACGAGAACGCTTTCAAAGCTGTTTTCATCAAATACATGGCCGACCAGAGGAACGGCAGAGCGCCTAGTCCCGAAGAACTGGAGAGCTGTAGATACAATAAGTCACCGGGGTCGCCGAATCTATCCATCCTGTCCTTTGACGGATCGTTCCACGGGCGTACTTTCGGATGTCTCTCGACGACGCATTCGAAGCCCATTCACAAATTAGACATTCCGTCTTTCGATTGGCCGATCGCAAAATATCCAAGGTAATGGCTCGCGAATTCTCGATGAGCAGTCTGACGAATGAGCGATATGTTTCGCGTAATTTTCCTAATCAGCTACATAAATTCCGAATCATTATTTCGTCCCAGGTACAAGTTCCCTCTCGAGCAGAATGTGGCTGAAAACGCGGCCGAGGACAAGAAATGTCTCGCGCATGTGGAAGAGTTGATCGAGGAGTGGTCGAAGAAAGGAAGTCCAGTGGCTGGACTCATTGTGGAGCCCATCCAAGGCGAGGGGGGAGATAATCGAGCGTCAGACGAGTTCTTCCGTGCTCTCAAGGACCTGACCGAGAGAAAAGGTTCGTCGGGTGTACAGTGAGGATGTCCTGAGCTCGGAATCCTGAGCAAGATCGCGAGGGACCTTGTCTGATGGTGGAAAGCTCCCCGGTTTTTAGAAATTATGTCTTGCAGGTGTGATTTTCATCTGCGACGAGGTACAAACCGGATGCGGCCCAACGGGCAAATGGTGGGCTCATGAGTATTGGGGCATGAGTACTCCACCCGACATTGTGTGCTTCTCGAAGAAAATGCTCACGGGAGGATATTATTATAAGACGGAAGTCAGACCGAAAGAAGCATACCGAATTTTTAACACTTGGGTGCGTTGCGATCCAGCCGATCAGCAAGACGATTATGAGGAACCGAATCACGTCGCTGATGCCTTAGAGGTTCCTAAAGAAATTTTTCCGCTCTAGGTCGGCGATCCGACGAAACTTCTACTCCTGGAAGAGGTCATCAAGGTTGTTAAACGAGAGAATCTCCTGAAAAACATCCAGGAAAGCGGTGCGGCAATGTTGAACGGGATGCTCGAGCTTTCGAAGAAATACCCCGCCATGAGCAACGTTCGCGGACGGGGTGAGTGCCGTGAGCTGGAGCAGAGGCATGGCTCGACTCGGTGGAGAGTAGAGCTCCCGCCGGTCTTCTCTGAAGTATAGGCTGGGACTCACTGGAACGATTTCTTCCAGGGACCTTCTGCGCCGCTGATATGGCTACCCCCGGAGATCGGGATAAGCTCGTGAAGCAGCTGCATCTTCAAGGAGTACATTGCGGCGGCTCCGGAGAGAAGTCTCTCAGGTTGAGAACGGCTCTCACATTCCAGAAGAAGCACGCCGACCTCTTCTTAGAGCGACTCGAAACAGTTCTCAAAACCTTTTGATTGCGCACATTGTCTATCGGACCCCGAGCGTTGACTGGATAGCTCCCCAGGGCAGCTCGAATTAATGTGCTTACTCGTCGCTATCGTTCCGTTGATTTTGAGGCTGGTGGTTCGATAGAAGATGCAATACGAGGTCCGGAGGATAGGACCGGGCGATGAGTTGCGTCGATGTAGCGACTTTCGATGCTGCCAATGGTGAAGTGGCCAAGCGAGGTTCCATCCCAATTTTGACATTCCGAGAGCAGGCTATACGGAACCCCGTACTAGGAAGGACCTTTTGTGAAATAAGTCATTGACTTCTCGATTATCATTATATCGGGACCGTCGCCGAAAGCAAATCACGACCAAGAGCTTCCTTCACTAACGAACCAGAATTAAAATAAATGACTATCGTCGAGAAAAAGATGCATATCGCCCCGCCAAAGTTTTTCCGGAGGCGATTCCGCCAAAAACAAAATCGTTTCACGATTCCGAAACCAATATAAGTATTTACGACTCGGGAATTTCTTCCTGATATCGTCAGACTGTCACAGATCGTATTTTCATGCCAATTGGAGGTGGGCGAGGAGCACAAATCGATTCGGAGTCCGTCTTCGCGGTCCTCTTCTCGGGGACTGACTTCATTTTCAGAGAAGGAAATCATTCGCACCACACAGGTTCGGCAGCAAACATCCATCATGAGGTCGTGGGCGGGCGGAGTTTTTTTCGCAGAGTCAATTGAATAACACCATCGATTGATGCAGCGAGATTCATACCAATGTTCATCATTTGGCTATAGCTCCCTTCGCTGCATGTCTTCATTCGAGTGCCCGTTCGACGAACAGCCCTGCCGGTGGCAGTTCCGAATCTCGCAGAAATACAGTCCCGTGAGGCAAGATGCTAATCCCTTTCCGGTAGTTGCAGGGGATATCAGGGAAATACACTTCTGGTATCCATTCCGGAAATATTCTCTTGCTGAGATTCGATTGAAGTCCATTCGGGATTTTGCTCAATCGGGATCCGATGGCTTTCTGTGAGTTCGCGTCAGCCCCTCAAGCGAGCGAGCTTTGGTGGGATCTTCAAGTGGATCTTGACGCTCTCACATTTGTTTGTCCCCATCGCAGCTATCCCACGCGAATCCGCTAAGGGAGAAGTCGAATTCCAGATTAGAATCGACGACGTTTTGTATCACGATGGGAACCCTGAATGGAATTCCGATCCACGGGGCTCGGATGAACTTCCTGTTCAGAAGTAACACTACGGTGACGACGAGCCGAGCCCCGAATTATCATGTGGTCACCTTCCGGCTCTTCTCGATATCGATCAAAGGGTTTGCTCGCTCGATTTTTTCCCACCCCGATCGACTCGAGAAATATTTTTCGAGAGGCATCCGGACGCTCGGTGAGAGAGATCATCGGTCGAAACTCCAAACAAGCTCAGAATGCAACTCGAGACTCACTCAAGTCGGAACTAATTCAGATTCGATTTGGAGTTTGCTGTAACGGGGCAAAGCAGGGCGTATGTGTTTAGCTCGAGGGCGACGTGCTGTCCGAAGATGCTTCCCACAGGCTCTCAAACAGGAGCTGGCTTCTCCGAACGAGAAATTCTTCTCTGTTTTCACAACAGCACCAGCACCACCACCATCATCATGATCATCATCATCGCCAGTATCACCAACATCATCGAAACGCATGCTGCTCGACGTAAGGGAGGAAGCGAGAGATTGAGCAAACAATCACAGCGAACGCTCCGTAACTTCTCAATGGAAGTCAGAGGACATTCCCCTCAGTGATTCACATGAGCGTTATACGCCGGCCGGGAGCGGGCTCCGAGATCGGGTCTACAGTCAAGCTCCGAATGCACAAGATGATCCTTGCGAAACGAACGTCATCCCGGAATGCTTGACGTAGTGCTCCGAGGCTAAATGTCAATCTGCGATCGAGCTTAGGATGAGCAGCCGCGATGGAACTGTGTGAAATTTGTGTGCCTCGGACCGATAGACTATTGAACTTCCTCGGTCGATGTCCGTGGAGGTCGCGCGAGGTTCCGCCGCATAAGCGTGACCGGTTGGGGTCAGTGAAGCAACTCATCATGTACATAGGATGCTCGACGGTTTCCCAACGCCAATTACGGCAGTCTCAATGTCGGACTCCGATGCTGATGGGGAAGCCACAAACGACAACGAGCTCAAGCGACTCGCTCTCCATCGAACCCTTTCTTCATGCGGTCGGGGGAAACCGACGATGACAAGAATCGGATTCCGAGAGCTAATGAGCTGTGCGCGACAAATTCGATTGGTCATGTTCAACAACACCAACGGCGATGACGACTCGGAAAACGATGTCTGGAGTAGGAGACAAGATGCATTCATTCGGTCAGTGAAGCATCCATGCGAGTAGCTCGTATTCGGGCCGGATCGCCGAGCGCGATCACCAATGGTATCGAGACGAACAGGCTGCTTCGTTTCGTTTCGTTCCGTATTCCGATTTCACATTTCTTCTGGATTCCGTTCTGGAGGACTGCAGAAATCCACCGAAGGCTCGGAGCTGAAAAGATTCTCTTAGAAAGCCTGCGCTGTGTGGTCCACGCGGTGTGGAATTCCCGTCGGTGATATTGAAGGATCGGTGCTTAATGCGAGAGGCTCGTAGCTACGGCAGGCCGAGGGTACCGATCGGTAGAACCTCCTTCTCGACAGGAGGAAGAGTTTCGCTTCTTAAATATGAGTCGCTACGAGCTCAGATACGCTACGATTGACGATCGGTGGCGACGTCCGGAATCCGACTACGAATCGATCGGGATACATTATGCTTTGCGGGACTATCTCCAGGGAAGACATTCTCAGATCTGGTTCTATCCCGCAATGAGGCTGGAGAATATGCAATTCTTCGCCAGGTAGGATTCCGGAAATAAGTAAATGTCCAGGAGTGACCTTGTTCGCGAATTTCCGCCATAGTAGCGAAAGATGATAGTTCTGCAGAAATGTTATCAGCGAGTGTCTCGAGGCTCGTTCCCGTGAGAGCTTCGTCGCTTACCGCGGCGTGAAGTCCAAAGCTAGCGAGGACCATTGAGTTCCAACGTAACGTTCTATCGTGGGGTACCTGAACTTCACCCACTGGCTTCACTATTACTACTACGGCGGCGACGCGGACTACACAAACGCTCAGCTAGTACCGCGGCATTTACCGATCATACCGAAAACAATAAATTTCTCCGACGGCATCGCATCTCCCACAAGGCCGCTAACGATCTCACCTTCAGGCTTCTTTTCGTTCTGCCGGTCACGTCCAAAAATTGAAATTGGACGCTGAAAAGGAATATGCTTGGTACGGGGTTCGAAGGTCTTCCCAGGACCCAGGACACTATCACCGGAGTTCCTCAGTTTTCTCTGTCTCGGGTTTCTTCGAGGACAGAGCAAACTTGAGAGACTGAGGTGCGCGAAGCGTGATCCGCAGTAGCTTCCTATCTTGCTCGATCTAGACATTAGCGTAGCCATGAGTTCCCACGGACTTTGCGAGAAGGCTCGAGATCTCTCGGTCCTCCATCGGAACGCGAGCGATATGAAGATTCGAAAGACCCATGATTCTCCGTAGCTGCGATTTTCGGAGGTCAAAGATGACGTAACGAAGCACCCGCCGAAGGTGAAATCACCACTTCATCGGAAATCGCTCATGAATCGACGCGGCGTATTCTGGAGCTCGATTGGGTTACCAAGTCTTTAAAATCTTTTGTCCCGTCCCATGATCAGCGAGGAACGCGACGTCTTTCTTGCGCCCCGATTCCGACAGAGAATTCTCGCAGAGGATGTCGCACGTGTTCATCTGCGTATTGTTGAGATGGCAGTATTTGTGGTTTTTGAATCATTCCGAGTTTTATTGTAGGTTTTTTGCATGCTTAGGACCGACCAGACTGGCCATTTCCCACGTCGAATAATTAGTGTAGATTGTTGTCCTATTTTCGCGTCGCTCGAACCCTGCGCGATGGGTCAGTTCTCGGTAGAGATTCACCCTCTGATTTTGGTAGTGTCTAATCAGCATTGCGTTCGCTTCTCTGAACGCTCAGTCTCGAGCAAATACGGATGACGGATGGCTTTTCGAAAAAATAGCCTCGACTTGAGGTCTTGGGAGGATTGGCTCTCGCGAGTACCCGTGAACTCTGCGATGATCACGGGACGGGAAACCATTGGCTGAGGAATTTTTCAGAAGAATAACGGGATAAGTGCACGGACTTGAAGAGAAACTCCTTTCGACAGAAGCTGCGAGCGAAGTCAGAATCTCGGAAGGAGCTCCGGAGCAAGCAAATTCGAAATTCTTCGCTCTTGTCGAATCCGCGGCCTACTAGGGCGATCCGGACCGACGACCACGAAGATTCCTCGGGCGTCATGGAGTGAAGAATAACTACCTGCATGAGTGCCGCATTAATTCCGAACTAGCTCAAAGCTAGCTTTCTATTTTACTGAAAATCGAGCCCCGAGCAAGTAGGAGTCTCACGCTCAATTAGCAGTTGGCCATGGTCCCGAGAGCTAGTGTCATCGTGCGTGAACTTCGTTACGTTTAATGCATGTGTCCACGGGGCGTCGTCACACTCTTCAAGTAGAACGGAGCGATGGTCGCAGCCGTCGAGCGAACGAAGCTCACTCCTTGTTAAGCGGCTGCTCGTGGGAGAATTGACGCGTCGAATGCGTTTGCATGGCTACTCACGAGCGTTCACGGCACGAATCGCCTTTCCTCAATGTTCTCGATGGAGCCAGGCACTTAGCAGAGAGTATCTCAAATGCTCCGAATGCGCGCTCGTACATAGAGAGAACTGATAGCTCTACATAATCTTTCCTGGAGCCAAGAATGTCTTAGGGGGCGCGCGATGCATTAGAGAAGAGAACATGTACTCGTGACAACTTCGAATATACACACAGTCGTGTCGAAACGGTCGATTTAACGTGAACTCACGAAACAAACTTTTCAGCTCCAATCAACAATCTCAAAAAACGGTGGAGACGTGACCCGAAGACGACATCTTCACGCTTCTCACCATGGCGTCGAACGTTGTATTCTTTGTAGGGCTTTTCGTGGATTTGGTCGCTATTTCATTTTCTTTTTTATTTGCTTGTCTATTCATCCATCTACCCATGTAACAGCCATGTGCCACGGATCGCATTGAAAAAACAATGGCGAGGTGGTCTCGTAGCGTGCGGAATGATATTAATGATCGGATGAAGCCGTGGCGGCTTTTGCCTCTTGCGCCACTCCTTCAATCCGAAAAATAATTTCACGAGTATAACGAGTCCATCCACGCCGTTGTTCCCACTTATCTTCGCCAGGTTTGTGTTCACTGATTCGTCGCCTCCGGAAGCCCATCCCCCTACCTGGAAGAGCATGCAGGAGATGTGCTCAACGAGGCTGAGGACATAGTGAGAGGAAATCCCGGATTTTTCAATCCAAGGTGACTCGTCGGCCACCGCGTCACGCTCCTTGACGCGATTATCCTCTGAGTTCCGGAGCGAGAAGGAAGGCGAATGCGACTCCGATCTGATCGCTCTCTGAAAATGCGGAAGAAAGAGCTAATCGGTAACGAATCCTGATTTTAATGCGAAGAACCGATGCTCGGAATCGTTTCACTCCATGCGTGACCTCAGGGTGCTCCTAGCGATGGGAGAAAACACCAGGCCGATCGAAGCCGAGCATCTCCCTCGGTGTTGAACCAGAATTATTCCATCCATCTCGACGTTCACTTGATATTTTGATCTGCAGGTTTCTCTACACAGGCTGCAAAGCTCTCTTCAGAAAACTTCCGCAGATCATGACCAATATCGGATCGCAATCGCGAGGCAGCGGAGGTCCGCAGTCGAAATCATCTTGTCGACTTTCGCTTACAATCAGAATCGCCCAAATTCCTGAAACAGCAGGTGAGTGAAGCGGATACTCTGGATTTCCACAGGAGCATCGCTCGAGAAACCTGAAGATTCCTCCACGGAGGAGGAGAGGGAGAAGATTCCATGCGTGCCTCCGATGTGCATTCCACCCGCCTGACGTCTAGAACTTAAGATGTGTTTCTGATCGCCCAGAATTCGAACTCCCGTCAAGATCAGAGGGTAGACCTTCGCTCAGAGCAGTATTGCTTATTGTGATGATAATTTCATTAAAGGGCAATACTGTATACAATATAGGGAGCCAGGCAGAGTCGGATCGACGGACATCCTCCGGCATACGGAGATTCTCGGTGTTCAGGTTTTAATTTTTTCCCAGCGATACTGAATCGATGTCTTGCCCCGAATGGAGTGATAGGATATCGGCCAGACACAGATTCCACTCAGCCGGCTAGCTCGCGGCACTCTGATATCTATTCCTTCTTTCATCGAGTCAGCAATCGAGTTATTCGTCCCGTACCGCTCCCGTCACGCTCAGGAACTCATGTCAGGAGAAACGAACATATGACTTTCTCGTCGATGGACTCGGCTTGCGATCGGCTCTCCAATTTACTTCTTGTCTCTTCACACACGTGGGAGGAGATAAAGTCTTCCTACCCAAAAGGAGTTTGCGCAGCGGCGATCAGCTAGTTAGTCAGCTTGCCAGCCAACGAGGCAGGCAAGCAAGTCTGCTTGCCGAGGGTAGTGAGACAAAACCTCGCCAAACGCTGCAGAAACGAAGCGGATCGAATTATTCGTGAGAACTAGTCCTTGCTCCGCCCGGTGTTGTGGAGAGAAAAGTCCGCTTCTAGCGACAACCCACTTCGAAAAGGCGGAGTCCGCGGGGAAGCACACCGCCCCTAGTTTCTTCTTGGCTCGGCTCTGGTTGGTTTCTCGAAAGGTACCGGTCAGCGCTCAGAATGTCACTGGATATCGTGCAGTTCAGTTCTAAGTTCGGACGATCGTGCTCGACCGGTGCTGTCACCTCTTCCTCGGGAATCGTTGGAGCAGAAGTTGAAGATCTTCGAAGCGAGGAACACATCGCGAGTGATTTAGACGACATGACTGCCGAGGAAACTTCCGCTGCTTCCGGAGTGCGGCCGATTTCTTTTGCTGGTTATCCGTTTCAAGGTAATAGTTTTTCCGCATTTTCCCTTGTCCGAAAGAAGTTCAAATTCGTGGATGTCAAGGGGAGAGGAATCTCGAAAGAAGTCTTCGCTGGAAGTCATCGCGTCGGTGGCCGAAATCGGAGCGCTCCCGAGTTCGATTATGAACTCTTGCGCAAAGACTCGTACTCGCCGGGCAAGCTCATCGTCCCGGTCGAGCCCGACGATTGTTTCGGTTGACATGTTCCATTTTGCGGATGCGTGAAGCCTCCGCGTAGCATATGAATCGAGGATGGATCCTTACGGCGGCGCCGATGGAAGTGGAAGACACCCATTGCACGAGTTACCGAATTTGCGAAATGCTAAGAAGCCCTCCGCAAGAACCCCCTTCGCTCGTCTCTCAAGATCGTCCACCAGAGCTACCGCGACGGCTCGTCTGAAGTTTCTCTATCTTGCGAAGATGTTACCTACTCTACCAACGATAAGCTCGTTGGTCACAAGTTGACAGCCGACCTAGCGCGGCCCACACAGACCCGGTGGAGAACAACGAGCGATGTATCTGAGCACGACGAATCGTATGTTGTTCCCAAGAGATCGACGCATGACTCATGCAATTTTGACTTGTATCTCCGGGACTCGCGAGTTCAGGCTTGTGCAAGGCTCAAACAGTCTTTGGGTGTCCCTACTGCGCCTTGTCCGCGGGAAGGGGACCAGGAAGGCGTTTTCGGCGACGTTTTCACGGCGCCGAACAAATTTGTCGGGTCGATCAAAGCTCCTGAGACGGACCTCCCAGGATTAAAAATTATCCGGACTGACTTCGGCAAGAATTTCCTTAGTCGAAGCCGCGGCAGCCATGTCTCGTCGTCGGGTCGTGTTGACGACTTCTGCTGCTGCACAAAAGCCCGATGAGCTTGACTGATGTCAAATTTTCGCCGATGGCGTCGACGTCCCGACGTAATCAATAAAGCGACTTCAATGAAGTCTAGGCATCGGCATTCGTTTCTTTGTTACTCTCCACTACCAGCGGGGGGTACTTCACACATTGAGCCTCCCTTTTTTGTCGTTTTCGTGCGCGTCATCGACGTCATTTTAGTCGAGTATTCGGGGGTGATGATTTCAGGGGTTCCCGGCGATATCGTCGGGGTGCTTCTTCTGCCTTTGCCCTGCCTCACCCTACATGTACATAGAATACAAATCGAAAATTTACAATTGCGGGCGGCGGCCCACAAGTTATCCACACCTTTACGCTAGCCGTGATCGATGATTGTCGAGAGCGAAAAATAAAAAATTGGGTTACGGACGCCCTTGGTCGTCATCGATAGTGAAACAATGAACATACCTCTCTCGATCGAGGGACGTCGGAACCCACAAAGACATTTTGGTTCTGTCATCGGGGAATTCGGTCTAGACCCTTCTAGCTCCAAGTTGCGACCGATCCTTTTGGATCTTGAAATTTCTCGCCTCACCGTCGTACATTTTCCAGGTCAGGGACGCGTCAATCAGCTCGGAGGGGTTTTCATCAATGGAAGACCCTTGCCGAATCACATCAGGTACAAAATCGTTGAAATGGCTGCCGCCGGTATCCGACCATGTGTTATTTCACGCCAACTCCGCGTATCCCACGGCTGTGTGTCGAAAATCCTAAACCGGTACCAGGAGACGGGGAGCATTCGTCCAGGAGTTATCGGCGGCTCCAAGCCCAGGGTAGCCACTCCGATTGTGGAGACGAAAATCGAAGAATACAGGAAAGCTTCTCCGACGATGTTCTCCTGGGAAATTCGTGATCGGCTCGTGAAAGACGGCGTCTGCGACAAGACAGCCGTGCCGTCGACGAGTTCGATTGCGAGAATCGTTCGGGTGAGCCGAGCCAACAGCCCCGAGAGCGCGGACTCCGAGAAATCGCACGGATGGGATAGCGAGTTCCGCAGTCAGAAAGCTGACCACTCGATCAACGGCATCCTCGGTGGTGAGTTCCCTCGACATTATTCATTCATGACTTACGCTTTTCCATCGACTAGCTGCAGTTGGTATATGTAGGTATTGCCATGAATTTCGACTGCTCCGAGTGCCAGATGTCCTCACGGGAAGAATTAGACACGCTCGCACATAATGACTAGAGGAGGGGAAGCCGAGGCCGGCATGGCAGGGACGTGGTTTCGGAGTCCCGACCCTGTTCGGCTCTTGCGATGGCTTCGCTCCGCGAGAGCGCATTGCAAAAGCGCAGGGCGAGTGCATTTCTCCAATTGTCGGAGTCGAGACGATTTTGGTCGGCAATCGTGATCGAATCTCGCAAAAACGACTTTGCGATCACTTCTGCTTTCCGAGGTTTTTGAGACCCTGGGATTTTCCCCATTTGGGACCTGGACGAATCGTGGGATGGATCGATGGTCCAGGATCGATTCCGACGTCTCAGACACTCGGGTCGATCGACGACGGCTCTCGAGGCCGTTTGCGACAATAATTGAGACGGCGGTAGCTCGCTGAGCTCGTCACGCAATCAGTGTCGTCAACGACGTCGCCGTCGGCTGTTCTTCCAACTGTTCTGATGATGAACATCGTGAAGATTCACGAACACCCACGAGGCGTCGAATTCTCAGCGGGCGAAGATCAAAGGATCCTCGCACCTCGTCAGTAAATGATGACCTTGTTGTTGTAGCAGAGCTCGTATTGTTGGCCCATTGTTGGCCATTTTGTACTCTGCTCGATCACAGGAGCCGACTCGGGGAGGCTCTTGAATCCGGCGACGGTCTCTTTGAAGTCGCCTACGAGAGAACAGAAAACATTCAAAACATCTCTGACATCATCGAATTGTCCTCGAACGTGGGAGGAATGCTCGGTCGCAGGTGGACCGAGTTTGCCCTATTATGCATCGCAAATCCTCCCGAAATCGAGATTCTCGACTTGTGTCCTTTTCGGCGACGCTGCTTTGGTTCCCCGAGTCGGAGCTCGGGAGCGCGAAAGTACGCTGCGAGGAATACTTGTGCACACGCTGCAGGGTCCGGCTTCGGGCAAATGTCCTAATCTCGCGTGGAATGATTCCCGGAATGCAGGGCGTCGACTCCGGTGCGCGAGATTCAGGTCAGCTCGGCTGTGGCCCAAGCCGAGATTCTCCCATGGTCTCGATGGCCGTCCCACTTATGCGGAAGGCGTTCGGGAACAATACGAAGGAGCTGAACAAATTGGTTCCCTATTACGAAGTAAATGAATTGGTTCGTTTTTCCTCGGGGAGCAAATCTCTCTGCGGAAAGTGAAGTGTGCAAGCGCGTGTGTGCGAAGGAGTTCCTTCCGAATTTGAATAGAAACTAACGTCGCTCATTCGTCTCCCTGCAATGAATTGCGGGGGAGCTCAGAAGTAGGTAGTTTATCTTGCAAGACGATTGCAGTCAAGTTAACTTTCGAGAGGCAGCCCCTCCGAGAGCACTCCGTTCCTCGTGCCCCGTCTCGAAAGGTACATATGTATATCCATGGATTATTCAATCGAGCGCTCTTCCGCTCCTGAGCATGGTCCTTCGGGCCTAGACGATCTTCTCTAATCACGGAATCAATTCGGAATCCGGGAATTCCAATCTCAGACTTCCTGTCTGTCGAAGTCGATACGGAAGCTCCTTCGGATCGAGTGACGGCTTGTGGCGAAAATGTCGAATTAATCGTCAAAGACTAGAAGCTTGTCGAATTCTATTCTGAGAAGGAACAGCAGCGATGGGTGCATCATACATATGTGCTGCAAGAACGCTTCAGTTAGCATGGTTTTCGGTGGTTGAAAACGTCTTCGACAGTAGTCCGCTGTTCACCTAGAGCTCCTTCGCTCACCCACGGCGCCCCGTCGAGTCGTCTGATTTGTGGTTGAACGAGCCACAGAAACAAGTGTTAGCATGCGGCGTGAAACAGTCGAACTGAAAACTTCCTCAGCCAAGTGAATACAAAGTGGCCGTAAGATCCGAAAGCGTCGAACATGATTTACGCCTATTTGCGTCGGCTTCTTCGCCAGCCAACATTCGGCATTTGAGGCATGTTTGTTAAAAAGGGTTTTGCTTAAGACTGTTGCCCGTTGTTGCTACTTCGGTTGTTCGTCTCCGCTTGTTGAAGCAGTCATTTCTTGTTCACTAATAAAAAAACGAGTTTATACCGACATCTGTGAATGTTCGTGTTGTCGCTGTATTCGCCCTCGAATCACCCATGTGTGGGCATAAAACTCCGTACATGTCCGCGTCGCATCGCATGTACTCAGCCGGTCGGAGACGCGAGCTAACAATAGGAGGAAGATACCGCTTTTACGAGGGAGTGAGTTTGCGTCATCATCGCTCAGAATGAAGTCAGAGATAAAACTTAGAAAACCGTGCTCGGGGATCGTAACCTGAGCTGCGACGAGGGAAAGCCAATCTGCCGAAACATGCGGAGATTACCTTTGCGACTCGTATTCTACATCGGCTTCATAATACACAAGCTTCTCCCTCGATACGGAAGCAGAGCGGAGAGAAAGAAAAAGAGACAAGACTTGAATGGATAACACTGCGCGGCACTTGACGATTCGAGCTCCGATCGACGCCGAGGTATCCTCACTGCAGACGAAGACAGAACTGCTACTCGACAGCCATAAATCGATCACACGCTTAAGCGCTAATTTACAACGCTGCATTGATATGCTCCGCTCATGTTCTCGAGGATGTAAAGTGATGCCGCGGATTTCGAAGGCCGCGACGAGCTTGCTCGCCTGTTAGACTGACAAATAAGCTCCTTCTATCAATTTCTAGGTCGGGACGATGAGGACTCAGACTGCGATTCGGAGCCCGGCATTCTTCTGAAGCGCAAGATTCGCCGATCTCGGACCACGTTCACAGCTGAGCAGCTCGAGGAGCTGGAGAAAGCCTTCGCGGCGACACAGTATCCAGACGTGTACACGCGCGAGGAGCTCGGAGCGAAGACGAAACTCACGGAGTCTCGCGTCCAGGTCTGGTTTTCGAACCGTCGCGCTCGCTGGCGCAAACACATGAGCCACCATTCGACTCCTTTTGCGCCTCCTCTCACCTATCAGCAAAGTCATCAACAAGCGCCGCTCAGTGCAAGCCCCAGCACCAGCGATCACGGGGCGTCTGGCGTTTCATCGCCCTCGGTCTCCAACTCGACATACGCCAACAACTCGTACGACTCGTGGCGGGGATCGACCTCGACCGCGCCGCAGGTGTTCCCCACAGTGCAGAATAGCTACTCGGCACCGTATTGCCAAGACCGTCAGGACAACCTCTACAACTTTTTCAACCAACAAACGAACGGCGGGGCGAATCAAGGCCTGTCCAGCCAGGACTACATGGGGTTCCAAGCACACAATTTAGCACCGAATCTCTGGAGTCAGCCCCGACAGGATCAATTTCAGGGATGCCTCCAGACTGGCAACGGAGCCGACCAGTATGGTGTGAGCGGCGATGCCTTGTTCCAACATGGTTTAGGCCCCAACAACATGAAACTTCTATGGAACCACAGTGCTACTCAATACTAGGTATTTGTTGCGAAGCGAATTAGGCGCACATATGTATCTTGGGATTCTTGCGTACGTTGCTCAATGTATCAGAGGCGCGGCGAGGATCCTCTTAGGAATGCACCTAGAGTCAGTCCCTCCCCGGGTCCTTCCGGCTGCAGGTCCGAGGGTCTCGGAACGGTTGACATTTGAGTTCATCTCCCTCGCGTGATCAATGGCGTGTTCATCAGGATACACCGCGTGTTCTCTCCTCGCCTCATTCGGGACTAGCGTCGAGTGCCGATCAAGTTCGACTTGGCTCTCCCATGGCCGACAGCTGAATTTCGTATTTATTCGAATGTACACCTAGAGAGATTTGTGGTTAATAATCGCATGAAAGCTGAGACATCACCCGATGACTCATGGGGGATCGGCTACGATTATGAGAAGTTCTGGTGCTGTTGCGAGTACGACCGTCTCCGAGATATCTTGCAAGTATAGGTAAGAACATGGTTCGATATCACAGATCGTATGAGTTTTTAGAGGATTTTAAGGCAATCGCTGCTGTCTTCAGATGTACAAATATATTTCTCTGAGATTCTATATTAGAGAGCTCTGAAACATCAATTTATGTTTATCCAATCGTGTCCATCTTCTGGTGGATTCTTATGGGACAAATCGAGAAAATAAAATCGTATAAGAAACCCGCGCTCCCTTCTTGATCGATGGGAAGGCTTCCCGTCTTCTCCGGGAAATTTCGACTTATCTACTGCAAAGCTCGATCGCTAGGTTGCTCGAGCTGGCTTACACTGAGCTGACGTAGGTCACTTGCTGGGTTCATCTTTTGATGGGCCTTCTGGACTCAAGATCGAAATAATTTCACGCATTTAGGCAGTTTCCTATTCCGCCCCGCAACAAATACCGAATTCCATTCGTGAGGCAGGACCGCAGCGATCAGTTCCTGGGTTCCGTGTTTTTTTATCAGGAGAATTGCGTTCCGCGCAACCTTACTCGATCGGGTTCCGATCGCTCGTTCCAAGATTCGTGGTTGAGTAAACAGATTCGAAGAACCCCACAGCGAAGAGTTGGAGGGAACCCCACAAGAACCTCGGAAAGAGGCTTCAGTCTGAGCGATCATCCATAGCTGGATTTCTATGAAGCCCGAACAACTTCGGATTCAGGTTTTTTCGATTCCGGATTTTCCTCCCGCATCAAGGAATTCGCGGGGGTCGATACGCTGAGGTCCAAAACAATGAGCATTCAATCATTCATTTGGGGTCAGATTCGGGGATTCATGGAAGATTCTCCTCCACCCCTCCACCGTGGCCGCCCGGAATCAGTCGCTATGACATCTCTTGAAGAGAAGAACTTCTGTACAGATGACCTCACAGCTACTCTAATCATTGAACATCTCGTGTATGAATCGTTTGTGAAGCACACAGTCACACACGATCATGAACCCCTCTATCGACTGCACGATTGTCTCCGTCTCACAACAATGCGTTTAAGCCAAGGTTTGAATACGAGTCTTAAAGATGTCCGTCTACGACTCGAAATGGAGCTTCGTCTTTGTTTACAAGTTTACGCCAGACAAATGGTTCTGTTGGACCTCCTTTTCGTCAGAAGTAGAATCGCTGGGGGATTGGCTCTGCCTACTAGATCTAGCAAATATGTGAAATATCATCCGAGCTAGATTGATGGATCGATAGACAGAGCTGCATACTTGAGTCTCTTGTCCGAATATGAGATCACCCGCTGCGCCGAACGAGCTCCAAGCGTTCGAAGAAGGTCAACACTGGATCGTGTTTTGCGTAGAGATTCTCCATGGGAGCGCCTTAATCAGTGCCTACAAAAAGTCACGCGCTGAAATGAAGAGCATCGGAATTTCGAAAAATATCTCGGAGTTCGAATCGGTATCCTGGAGCAGCTGAAGCTCTCGGGCGGGAGCTTTCGAAATGACTGATACCCCTCTATCTATACTCTGCTGCATGGTTTATAGAGTGGCCGAGTCAAGCCTTGTACATAGTTGAGTTCTGCGTCTTGTCAGGCAGGCCTCGCTCGATGTCGAGGGTCAGAACACTCCGCTTTGAAGACTCTCCACAAGAACCCTCTAGGAGCCTCAGGTAGGACGAGTGAGGCGGATTTCCACAGCACTCCCCGAGTGATACACCAAGGTTCCTGAAAGATCCGGATGTGTCTCTATTATTAGTCTTCGCACTGAAACTCATACTGCCGGGAGGTGGTATTCAAGGAATTAACACATGCCCGTCGAAACCAGCATTCATGATGCCCGCAATCATCACGCGGTTTCGCTTGTTAAGTAGTTGGTACGAGGAACTCAACGGGAATCGACTCTTCAGGTCAACGACTCCTTTCCTCATGTGGAATTGAGCGCTTTGCGTCTGACGCAATGCGAGACGAATGAAACTCCGTAGATGGCTCAACCGACACGTCCGATGGTGCACACCCATGCAGCTCCCAAGGAGCACTTAGGACTTACAACATCCCAAGGAGTCACTGAATCAAAAGATCCTCTCGCACTAGATTACAAGCTTATATCACATCTAGATGGGAAGCTCGAGTGACAGGCTGTTTTCGGACACTGATGTTCCTCGATTCCGGGATATTTATCAAATTTTCGTCTTCGGATATCATGGAGCTGGGGGGTCTGCAGTCTCCAACCCACGGAACATTTCGAGTCTGAGGGGATATTCGAGCTCCGACAAACTTCTTCGAGAGGGAGCTCTTGCGGATGAAGAAGTCGCGCTCTGCAGCACGGGATGTGGTGACTATTTCCTCGATCAGGCTGTTTCATGGATATGCATGGAAGCATCATAGAAACTACGGATGCGAGCCGGATCGAGATGAGGTCGTGAAGCAACAGAGTGGGACATCTTCCAGGACGCGCAGGACGGAGAACCCAGGTCTGCGTGCTCATCGAAGTTGGTTGAGCCAGAATCCAAGGGCAAAAGAGGCGTGGACTGATGAGACTCGATTCCGGTGAAAAATTTAGGCCGGAAGACGTAAGTGTTCCGAGTGTCAGAGCGAGAAGGAATACAATGATACAAATACAAAAATGAAGTGATTACGGACAGACCCAAGAAGCCCCGCACAGGCACGGAGTAGTACAAGAAAACAAGGCAATCAGGGCTCGTATACGAGAGAGTGGAATTCCGTCCCATCGCGGTGACGCAAGCTCATTCGAGGCGGGTGGGAAAGAGATCCGAGTCGTCCTGAATCATTCCCTTCAGGCGAATTCTGGGCAAGGAGCCCTCGCCTCAGACAATGGCCGGTTGCTCTCCGCAAGCTCGAACCCGGGGAACATGCCTGAGAGGCATGCCGAACCTTAGGAAAGCTCGAATAAAACAATCGGAATCGATTTGGAAAATCCCTGTTCTCCCAGTTCCCCGTGGGTCATGATCAGCTTGATCTCTGCATGTCTGCCCTACAGCTCAATCAAATCGATACCTCTGAGAATCTTGGAATCCTGTGTAGCGCTTTCCGAGAAAAACTCCGTTCTGAACTCTTTCAGCCTCATAACCCTATCGAGAAGACGAGGGAGACAGCTCCTTGTCACTCCTGAACGATGACAGCGGAACTTGTCTCCGAATAAACTTCTATCAGCTCTTCCGGAAGAGCGAGCTCTGAGTGCTACCGGGGTAGTCACGGGAGTCGACCCCAAGAGTTCGACCTGAAGTTTCGATACAATGACCTGAATCTGATATCCCTCACCCAAACAACATTCTTCGGTAGATAGCGCGGGAACGAGTCCCAAATGGACATCCAAGCATTCCGATTCTGCCGGTCAGAAGCGGTATATCGCCCCTCGAGCTCTCTTCCGATTCGGGATCCTCCTCCTCCATCCAGGAACCCTGCTCTGAGCCTGTCAACGCTTATCTGATACCACAAATTTTTACGGAAATGAGTCGCTAATCTCCCGCTAGAGAGGGGACTGTCCGTGAGGTGAATTTATCTTCGCAGGGAGGAGTACTCCGTGATGTGCTTCAGTTATTCCTACATGCTCGGCCAACTCACTTGATATGGGCCCGCGAGAAAACATAAACGATTATCATCATCGATTCCGCTGTCTCTGTATCGGATTAGTATTCTCATGCGAATAGAAAACTGAAGTGTCTACCTTTCCTCAGGATCATTTCGTCGACAGCGATTAGTGGAGTCTCAACGGGTCTCCAAAACTCTTGGGCGCCTCCGGCGCGGGAACGATATTACGATGTTTGTGAAATTCCACGGGTCTGAGTTCGGCGGGAGGGGTTCTCCGATTGACGATTCCATCGCTAGTCTCCTCGCGCTATGAATATCCCAAGCACGGCCGCAATCTCTGAGATACTGAGCCAACCATCAGCCCACCGAGACAGGGTACGGAGCGCGTTCTGAAAAGGGAAATCGTGTGGGAAACGTTGAGCGTTGGCGATTGAATACCAGTGAACCAACATGAATATGAACAAGGAGCCATATGCATCTGCGCCAGGCTCCGAGATCGGGATCTCAAAGAATTCATGAAGGATTACATATTGATGCTTTTTCCATTCTAACGATTTACCGGATACGGAGCAAGCGCGAGCGCATAAGGTGGCTCCACTTTTGATGCCGAGGGGAACCTCCTGATGCCACGGTGGCCCGGGCCCGGGGATGAAGGGAAGCGTAGGTTTCTGTACTTCTCCAGGCAAGGAGTATTTTTCGCTTCTAATTCCACTGTACGAGTGGGCTGAATGAATTTGACTCAATAATGATTCCGACGCTTTCGCATACAACTTACGCGTTTGATTTCCCTTTGCCTTGCGCAGCTATCCTCGATCGGGTATAGGCCATGAGTTCTGAGCAGTTTCTCTCGGTAGGCGCCGACGATCTTCGACCCTGTTGGAGGTTTTGGAGCACTTGGTGAAAGTTCAGTGAGAGGTCTATCGGCAACCCGTCCATCTTATCCTCGAGGGGGGATCCGCGACCCACCATATTATCTGTCAGCTAGACACGCTGTATGATGGGCTGAGTATCTTCTCTCGGCATTTATTTGGTTTACTTGCAATCCTCATCCAACGAAAAATCAAGCCGCGCCCGAGCATGGAAAGCTGATTTCTGAACCCGGCCGGCTGGGTCGCGGTCTTGGTTCCACGTGCCGTTTTTTAAGCGGGTTCTCCGGTAAGCCAATGTCGACGAAATTGGTCATAGCGGCCGACTCGCGGCGTGGACTCGTGGGGATCAG
Organism: Galendromus occidentalis; assembly: GCF_000255335.2. Lineage (NCBI taxonomy): Eukaryota > Metazoa > Arthropoda > Arachnida > Mesostigmata > Phytoseiidae > Galendromus > Galendromus occidentalis. The sequence continues at coordinate 768,084 of NW_003803996.1, forward strand.
AAATCGTCGTTCGCGCTTTTTCTCATGACACTGCTCCTGATGAGCGCGACCGGCGAGATCGAAGCCGGTGGTCAGCTGCTCGAGTGATTACAGCGGCAGTCAAGTCCGATGATGAATGATTTCGATATCTCCACTGGCTGCGGGTTGCTCTCGGTAGCATTTCGTCGCTTTCCACGGGGGCACAAGATCGCAGGGCTCGTGCGATACATGTTCTCCGGCTTCGACTCCAGCGGAAGGAGCTTTTCCTTGAGCTGAATCGTGGGCTAGTATTCTCAATCGATGTATCCGATGGAAGGCCGCACAGCCTAGATCCTGAGCCAGAATTTGAGAAGCCTACCGAGCCGAGAAATGGAGCGCGTGTTGAAGGAGGGAAATCGTTCGGAATCCCTTGAATCTCAGCGATGCAAGTTCAAGCCCCATTCAAGATTTCCATCCTTTTCGACCCGCCGTTCTCGAGCCCTAAAGCGCGACCCACTCTGAAGTCGAGAGCTCCGCCTCCAAACGAGGGACAAGATCACATCTCAACCAAGCCCGACAAAGAACAGCGAAGTGCTCCGCGCCCCTTTGAAATCCCAGAAATCAGTTTCTTTGCTCGAACTGGCGTACCGATGGCTTCCTTCGATGAATCTCACACATACATGCGAGAAGAGAAATGACACAGCCGACCACGACAATTTTCACAGCTTCGTGAACTGCAGAGACGATGCTCGGCTTCTGCTGCGGCCAATTGTCATCTTGAAACAGTGAAGTCGATTGGTAATCGCTCACGCGATTTTTCTCGGAGAGTATCCTTGTATAAACACCGGAGACTGCCAGCGGCTGTGTTAGCCGCCAATGATCGAGTGGATCGATGTGAACATACGACGACAGATTGCCCATCTCCAAGACATTGTAACAACGTAAACAGATTACGTAGGTTCGGTATCGTTCTTGGATGTGGCTTATTTTGAAGAAAGAGACTCCAGCGCTGATTCCACGAGCTAAACGATTCAGCTCTGAAAAATCCAGGCGAACGGCTCTGAGGAGTCGGCAACTACGTGGGAGTGGAATGGATTATGATGGCTGAAAGTTGGCATATTCGGAGTCGGACTCATTTGAAGACCTCTCACCTTCATCCGACGCGCAGACCGCCCGGCCGCTCTGGAGCTCTATGTGAGAGAATTGATAGGTCGAGCTCTGTAAAGTTAGTCCAGTCGAATGGTCTCCCAGAACATCCCAAATGACATCGGACAATTTCCTTGTGCGATCGCTGGCTGAAATCGATCTGTTGTTTTCCAACTCGTCCAGACGAGCTGGGTATTTCAGATCGACCGCCTTGGACAAAAGGGTGTGACACGCCTGGAGAGTGACCTTCGGGATCGTCTGAGCCGCTGCCATGATTTCACTCTTGTAACAGAAAGTCAACACTTGAACGAACACGATGTACGTTCCAACGACGACCCAAAAAAACTTGGGGCGTCCGACGAGAATGCTCTTCGGCAGCTCTCGAACTGCGAACACGCAAGTCACAAAATAAAAAAACGCGCTCAAAAAACTCCTCCTGCGGTGAGAGAAAAGAAGCGCGAATGCCAGGGTGCTGCTGACAATCAAGGCGATGATTCTGGCACCGAAAATCCTCTGCGTCACCGCCGAAGAAGCATTGTTCTCCGGGATCAGAGCGATGGCGTTCATCGGCCCCGAATATAGAGGCAGCCTCGAGCTGAGATAAGAAAGCTGCGTCAACCATATGTGCAGCTCAAACGACGAGCTCGAGTCGTTCGGAGAAGTTCCCGATTCGAAATAAAAATCAAGTCGCTCGCATTGCGGTCATCTTCTTCGACGTCGACGAGTCGCGTTTGGAGTAGGCGGGGATCCGAGTCCGAAAGAATCTCCTCGAAGATCTCTCGGGTCAGATCGGGTTGAACGGCTTCGAAGTCTGAGATGAACGAGAATCCCGCGGCGAACAAACGCGCGTTCGCTTTCGAAACTGTGACCTCTCCCTCAGGAAAAATGAAAATGGTGCTGCTGAAAACCAAACTATGAACATAGAACCTCGCATAGCCGCGAGCGACCATCAAAAGAACATTTTGTTGCTGTTTATGCATTGACAGGATCGAGCCGTAGTGTGAAGTATAAGCCGTCCCATTGCTGAAAAAGTTGCCGCTCTCCGGATCGCGTGATTCCAGCTGTTCGGAGAGACCGAAGTCGAAGTCGGAAACGTCGGTGTCCTCGGAATTGACGCTAATATACATGTCGGGCCGACAAGCGAGCACGAAATTGATTTTCGCAGTATGCGTTCGAAGTCCGCTCGATCTCAAGACTGTGATTCTGAGATCTTTGAACGCTTCATGATCGATTCCGCAATTGACATCTATTAAAACACTATGAGGATGAGCCGTATCGAGGAACGTCGCTACTCGTCTGAGCGACGCATCAAAGTCTTCTCGAAAGCCGTGGAGCAAATCCACTCCCCGGAGTGCGTCCGTTGCCTCCGGTAGATCGTTGAATGCAGAAAGTTTACCGCACGGATACATGGCGAATTGCGGATGCAGGGACTCGAACGCTACGACTTGAGCGGCAACTACGACCTGCAATCGCAACATGGTCGGCACGGTGAATCACTGGGAATGCGTCGGTTGCTCCGTTGCTCTTGGAGACTCAACCGTGATACTTAGGGCATGCCATCGATCCATGTCCGGAACGCTAATTACATGTAATCTATCCGATTCGCTCTCGGATCCCAGCAGTTCGCAACTCCATTCAAGGAACGTCCGTCCGCGTACGGAGGTGAACATTATATTTCTCGCATCGGACTTCTCAGGCCTGAGTGGAGGCTGATACCCGCGAACTCACGGAGCAATCGATTTTTCTTTCAACGCGTCTTTTTCTGCGCATTCAGAATGGAGGCTCGGTAGTACATTGTCGCAGGACGCGGAGACCCCAGTCATTCAAGTGATGATTGATGGACTACAGGGTAGACAAAGGAAGAGATGGAGGGGCAACGATCGCTCCCAAGCCAGGGAAATGAATAGAACTTCGATGGGATTTCAGAACGTGAGCCCTTCATCCATCCTCCCCGAGCAGATCCTCGAATGGAAGTGTCCAGGCAGAGCGCGGCAAAGCCAAGATGCCTCTCTAGGGTGAAACTCGAGAACAGTTGATGGTATTAGCGTCCTCGGGTTTCAAGTCGTCCAGAGTGTCTCGGTCATGAATTCGTGCGACCAGCGGCAGATTTCTTCGGAATTCTAGCTCTAAGCGACAGACTGCTTCGGAATTCGTGAACACAAGAAAGGGTCGTTCTTCCTCTATATGCAAGCAACATATCTGTTCACACCCCGATACACAGAACGAAACTCCTCGTAAACAAGTCGGGCAGATTATCATGGGAATCTTGACAAGCCTGTTACCACCAAGGAGAATGGAGCATCCAGAGAGAAGCAGAGTGCGCAAGGAGCATCCGATATGTTGATCATGTGGAGCGTCCTCGCTCTCGATTAGGCTCGACAGATTTACAATGCGGGATATTAGAGTCATTTCTGCCTACTTAAAAGAGGCAATCTCGCAATAGCTCGACGCCGAAGCTACCAGTCTCGATCTGTCGTTCGGGCGATGCGAAAGAGAGACCGGAACTCCCAGTGAATTTTCCATGGCCTGAAGATCTTCCGAAATTTCGGGTGCGTAAGGCACTACAGCCAGAGGGGTATTTCCAGGAGGGGCTCCGGACGGGAATCCCCGTCATCCGGGCCTCCGTTGTCGCAGCTTATGCCTGTACATATGACGAGAGAATCTGGAGTCGATCCTAGAGAGGCGAAAGTCATCCTAGGTTTAACATTTTCCTCCTGTCTGATCTTCCTCCGTCCGCTCTCAGGGGGCTGTATTATATTGGCTCGGACTTCAGCGAGGACACGTCGAGAGAAACAAGGGCGCTCCCGAGACGCTCTGAATGCCGCCGTCCTCCTTCTCATTGGGAGAGGGTCCGGAAACGTTAAAGCTCCACATCCTGACGCGAGGAGTTCATTTCGTCCATATCAACAGGGTCCGTCTCCCTATTCCCTGACGTCGACCAAAGGAACCTTGAGTCTCGCTTCTTGCTATCGAGGAGGAACATCACGCAGACTGCTCGAACACGAACCCGACTAGATGCGGAGGTCCGCCGTCATTCCGAGGAGAAGACTTCTCTCCGACGAGTCGAGTCGCTCCGACCCACATCCGTCCTCAGAGATTGCTTAGCAATATCGCAACCGGGGAATAACATCCTTCTTCAACAAGTGACTTTATCAGCGAACCACTACGCCACGATGGGCAATATCGCGAGTCCTCACAAACTCTCCACGGATGAGGTCGACGCTGTCCAAGCGGCATGGCAAGTTGTCCGACAAGATCAGCGTTCGATAGGACAACAGGTGATGATGACGTGAGTATTTCTTCGGATACATTACGTTCATAATTTTGCTGATGAGCGACTCGATCAATCTGCTGAAATCGTACAGGCGCGATCATCGTGAATTTTGTAGCGGATAATCCGTTTGCACACCGTCCGTTCTCAAGTTGAGACGAAAAATCCCTGGCGGATGCGGGAACTGTTTGGGATGAGACCACTGTATCGCCGATTTCGGATTCCGGACCACAAATTTTCTCTAGCTCGTCCCAGACGCTCTCCCCATAGCGATCGGTAATATATCGGGACGCCTTACTGTCTCTCTGGGATTGGGTGGAAGGAATCGCTGTTTCATTAGGGTGAGATCAGAATCGATGGGCATAATCCTTCTTCTAACTGTAAATAATCGCGTCGAAGCCCACAGTGACCGGCTTTCGCTACACGGATCTTCCTCTGGTTAAATTCGTCGAGGTGCAGGTAGGATTCGAGGGCGAAATCGAATATGAGAGATAAGAGTGTCAGGGCTCCTTGTGTCAGCGGCTCGCGCTCTTTCCTAGATATCTGATGTACAGGACCGAGATATTCGACAAGCATGAGCTCTTGCTGATGAATCCAGTCCGGGAACGTTGAGCTCATTGACCGCGGCTAGATTTCTCGGAACTCAGGCCCGTCGGGCATGGAGGCTGCCTGATTTTGCTCATTGATGGGTCGCTGGATACCTCGAATTTTGATGATTCCGCGAGTTGTGTGCAGAAGTTGATCCTTGGAAAACTAATCATGTCCGACGAGGGAATATCTATAGACGGTTGCCTTCCAAATTCGTAGGAGAGCGGATTCAAGGCATACGTGAGCTCTGTTTTCTTGCATTCGGAATGGGCAACTCCTTTCGGCGCTTCATGCGGGTTTTCATCCTTCGAATCGACTTGTATTTCCAGATTGTTTTCCGAGAATCCAGAATACATTCACAAGTTCAAACATTTGCAAATGATAGCCGCCGATCAACTGCCGTATCATACGGCGCTGAGAGCGCATTCGCTTTCGATTCTCTACGTAATACACTCATTGATCGACAGCATGGATGATGAAGAAACCATGAGGGAACTCATCAGAAAGGTATCGTATCCTCCCTCGCTCTCCAAGAAATGTGTCGCGAACTCGCTATTCATGTCGCGAACATTATTATTAGTTTATGGCCGGATGGTGACGCCGCTGGCGGATCGGAGACTAGTTCGAGAACATGTTTGCATGATGATGACTTCCCTGATGGAAGGAGTTGTGTACACCCGAGCGGAATGAGACCCCGAAACCCCTCACGAACAAGTAGGTCACTCCCTTAAGCCGACGGAGCGCGGTCTAATATGGGCACCCGACCCAATGTTTTCGCGTGGGAGTTGGATGCTTGCGGAGATAAATCACGTCCCGCCAGTGGCTCGACATTGCCCGAACATGTCCGAGGACGGAGTCGCAAGCGAGAGACGGCGAAATCCTTCGGGCTGCCCGAGATTCCGGCAGGCGCCACTTCCTTACCATGAAACTCAAGGACTGGCGGGATGGAAATGTCGCGACCTCGGTCAAAAACTCTATCTCCATCATCGATTCGATGACTCGCGACGAGCGGCATCCGAGCGACGACACCGAGAGACCGAGCTTCTCGAGGGGCCATGAGCGAGAAATGCAGGAGTCGAAATTGATTTGATAACTCCTGATCAATCCTCCCGCAGGTGGCCTTGACGCATAAGCCGCGGAGCGTGAATCGCGATAATTTTCAGGTATTTATGAGCTGCCAGTTCATCTTTGAATCATACGTAGGAAAAATCCTGTGAAGGGAATAAGGGAATTCGCCGTGTCACTTCGTGCCGGTGATTATCGGCGAACTCTTTTCATCGCATTCTCGGACCTTGGAGGAGAATCTAACAGACTGACGGCGTTCTTCTGCTCTGCCAGCGATTCGAAGATGCTTTCATCCTCGTTCTGAAGAAATATGGAATCGACCGTAGAACTGAAGAGGCATTCCATAAGTGCATTCTCTACTTCACCGATATCTACGAAAAAGCTGAGGATACTTAGGAACCAGTCGGCGGGAGCGATATTTCATGCCCTCCGACCGCCAACGATCAACTATCACCTAGCCGCAGTAGGTACTCTGAACAGATTGATCGACTGTCTACGTGATATCATTATGATGCCGAACGATCCCAAAGCTCATCGCTCCGGAGGAATGTGAGGGAAGCTCATCTGGTACATTATGAATTATGAGCCAAATGTGCAATCTAGCCCGTGTGACGCTACGAAGCCACGGCTGTTCACGTCAACAAGACGGAATATCGCATAAAATGGAGTTCTCTCGCGCGCGGTGCTTTCGTTATAACTTCAATCAGGCAGGAAACCTGCCCGTGCACGTCGCAGCGTGACACATCCGCTTGGTTTCATTGGAGAATCGTGTTGCGATTCGCGATGTTCCCTGCCGAGCTGCTGCCGCATGTGTCGTCAAAACAAGCACTGACCAATTGATTGTCCGTGGGAGCTCGGTTCACGGAGTCGGACCTTGAAGCCAGTTCCAGTCATGTGTTGCTGGGCAGCCATAAACACGGCGGAAACTGCAGCAGAAGCCGTTCATCTTCGGACAAAGAACGTTCTGCCTCATTTAGCTCGTCTTTTCCTGGTTGCGACGTACATCGACGATGTCTTCAGACTGTTCTCTCAATGGAGCTATCAGCGAGACCACATGGACTACACGTGGGGCTGTGGTTACGCAGCAGCTTCATTGTTCATCCTTATCAACATTTTTCTGCAAGCGTACGGATCCGTGATGATTCTCTCTCGGTGTCGAGTCAAACTGGCGTGCTCCGTTCTAGGCGTCTCAATTTCGATGCAGCTTATCGCGTACTGCTCCTACAAGGATATTCGTCAAAGTCTGCGTGTTCTTGCGCTGATCGGGTCTCTCGCGCTCCTCTTCGCTGAGAGAATTAGTGAAGAGAGAACCGTTCTGCCAGGCCTGCCGAAATTCGGAGACAGAAGACGAAAAGCTTGCCTACAGCTCGTCGGTCGTGTGTTGGTTCTGCTCTTGCTCCTGACACTGCCCCCAGATGACTCCACGCCTGTTCGAATGTTTATGGAAGGGGCTGCCTTCATTATGACCTTCTTTGTGACGTTCGGCTATAAGACGAGGTTGAGTGCTCTCGTGCTATCTCTTTGGTTATTCGCGCAAAACTGGTATTTCCATCCTTTTTGGAGATTCACGAGGGAAGCGTCGATTCGTGACGAACTTAAATATGATTTTTTCATCACACTCTCCATCGTTGGAGGACTCTTGATGATCGTCGCTGCGGGGCCCGGCGACATGAGCATAGACGAGCGCAAGAAACTTTACTGACCGAGAGGAACATTTTGGAGTCGTTATTCCCGCTCCAGCATGAGGGGGCCCCGATTAGAACACGGAAACTTGTGAATAACCAATCATCTATATATTTGCGAAATTTTATCCTGATAATCTGACAATCTTCTTGAGACTTGTGGGGAAGAATGCGAATTCAAGTTTGTTTGTGATGAAATACATGGTCGAGATCCCGGAGAGTAAGAGTTTTCTCTCTCCCATTCGGAGTCCAAGTTGAGCTCGAGCAGTCGACAAAAGGTTCCGGTGACATCGGAGCTTATATCACCGCCGATCAGATCAGTAATCCGAAAGGCGAAATATGACTGAGGAACGCTAGAGAAACACGGAGGATGTATCGGTTGCTCTCATCGCAAGGAGACTAGGTTCACCGTATATATGAACTCAGGCAGTATCTGGGAGAATCAGACAGCCGTGCAGCAGAATCTGTAGACCGAGATCTGTCCCCAAGGCCGTTGGAGATCACGCTCACAGTGTCACGTTCGACGGAGAGTAAATCGATGCTGCAACCTCCGACCATACGCGAGAATCCGAAACGAGAAGTGCAAGGGCTAGCGAACATTCAGCTCAGCCATCTGACGGACACCCCACCAATCAGCTGAGTGTGGCCCGAGCCACACTCAGCGAGTGTTCCTGTGGCGAGTATTCCTCGGAAATGTACCAGGTTCGCCTTCCGGAAAGTCGAGAAAACACGAGATCATCGGCATCTTCTGTGAGGCGCTCGCTCTGTCCTTTCCGATTGAATTGATGCGCAAGTTATGTAATTCGCATCGTGATGATCCTCGGCTGCGTATTTACGGTCCGAGGACAATTTCGAGCGGTAGCCGCGTCGGCGTTGTCAGACAGAAAATCAGTTGAGATAAGACCATCCTCCGCTTCCTTGACTTATCCTAGAATAGTCTTCCATTCGCTAGAGGCCGAGTAGGTGCATGGAATCTGTTATTCGTCTCGTGAGTAATTCTGTTTACTCCGTCGTGATTCCCACCCAAAGTCAATAATTAGACTGTCATTAGAATAGATGGTCCCTTGGGGGAATTCCGCGCTGGCGCCTGGTGCGCATACGCAGTCGAGGGCTCCTCGAACATGTTTTTCGACGACAAATACAGCGGCAATCCGCTGATTACTTCGAGGCCTTCGAGAATCTTATGGTCAGATGAATCTAATCAGCGGATCGCCCCCCCCCTCGACACTTACGACTTCCCGTACTCCCCATGTTATAGCAGGACCCAGGTATCGATCCGCCCCCCTTGGAGGACTCCTTGATCCGCCCCTACCCCCATTCCCCAGCTCTGGACGCAAGACTCTTCGACTTCAGGACTAGAAACTTTACTGCACATACAAAATTCGCTGGATTCAGAGGCTGACCCACAAGGGAACATAGAAAACGGGGAACGAAATTCCGCAATCGATTCCAATAACTCCAGGCGGCGCACAGTGTGGCCAAACCCGATTTTAGGCGGCAGAAATTGAAAATGAAAAATCTTGAAAATTTATGTCGTGGCGTTTTGGAGGAAGTATGGGGATCTCGGAAACACACACCAATCAGAAACAAAGCACTTGTATCTCTTTGGAGAGACTCCGGAAAGAGGTAGTTTTCTTTGCTCCGGACTGTCTTTTTTTCCTTCCGATTCGTGCTGACGCTCGAGATTCCGTGGAATCGATTAAGGAAGGAGCAAACACCGAATCGTGAGTGAGATTGAGTCTGAAACTTCACGTTTAGCGTTTCATTCGTTGAGAATATGCAAATCAGAAGTTTTTCTTAGTGCATCTTTTTTGCGAAAAAAAACAGATTTTCATGAAATTTCACCGTCGAGGAAGTATATGGACCAGGGCGGACCCGGGGGGCTCATTGGGCGGAAAATCTTCTTTCACCCTCCCTCCTTCCATTTCCGAAGTAAAAAAACCAGCAAGTTTTGGCAAACGTGAATGCGTGCTGTTCTCAGATATTCGAATTTGGGTGCCCCGGAGGACATTTGCGGAGACAATCTTCAACTCCCGGAAGAACAAGTGCATCGACGGGTTGGAGAAACTCATTTTGAGTCATGCTCATGTTGAAATTGAGCAACTAAGCAATAGATCTCACATCAGAAAGCAGATTAGCAGGCATGTGTCCCGAGTGAGGAAAAACTCGGGAGACATAATTCGAAAGCGGAACGGTTCTTCGTTAAAGGAGCTGAATCGCTGGAAGCCAAAAACTTCGATTTCATCGTGCACTACACTGAGCTACCCGCACAAGAAGACGTGCCCGTGGAGCCGGAACCTTCGAAAGCGTCTCAAGGGACACCACGAGCGGGACGACCAGCGAAAAATTTCTCGGACTCGGCAGAGAGGACAAAACGGAACAAAGTCAAAGATCTTCTGCCTGCCGGACCTGCTAAGTTATTGTACGCGGCTTTCCGAGGAGCTCAGAGCCAGAAATTTCCTCTGATGACTGGTACGAGTTCGTACCACGAGAATAATCTGAAAAACTCACTGAAATAATTTCTGCCGCCTAAAATCGGATATGGCCACACTGTGCGGCGCTTCGACGCATCACCAGCCATCCTCTTCATTTAGGAGAAAGCTCCTGTGCGGGCTCCAAGCGGCATCCCAATCCTGGTCCTCCAGGAGGTTACGTACATTCTCGAGAGGGAGAGAGCGAACGGGCTTTGTCAGCGTCGTCCCTCTGCACTTTTGATCGGGCTGGGACGAAACTTCCGATGATCCATGTCTCGATCCAAACTGCTCGGAGCCGTCCGCGAACTCAATGTTCCGCAGAAGTTATCGTTGCACACGAGATTCGTGCAGCAGGTCTGAGACTGCCCAACATTGCACTGAAAAATATCGACTTTGTCAAATGATCTCGATTTATCAGAGAGAAAAAATCACATTGACCATCTTCCGAAAATGAGTGCTCGCGAAGCGATCAAAGACTCAGTTAAGATGCTCAAGCTCACCCTCTGTCCATATCCGGCGCAGAAAGCAGATTGTCTGCGAACTCGGCGCTCGCTCGCCACGCACATCATTAGCGCAACGAGGACATAAATAGTTACGATGTTCACACGCGTCATCTTCGAACTGCAGGAGAGGGAAGAAAAATTCAGTTTGCTGAGTTACAGACAGGGGGTCTGTTATCCAAAGGCTCCATGACATTCCATAGACCTTGATGATCGCCGGTGACTCCTGGACGATGGTCACTGATATTAGCCCCGCAACTTCCAATTTTGCTTTGACAAGAAAACCTCTCCGTGAGTCAAACACAGTGTGCGATCCCCTGCTGAGAGGTGTATCGGACTGACCGTCTCGCGACCCCCTACAGTGACCTTACACGCGGAACATTTTGCAACTTTCACCTTCATCCGTAGCGCTTCGCGACATGGATCTTTCCAGACAAACACCGGAGGAAATTCATGAGTAATGCCAGCCACAATAAAGGTGTTCCGGAAGCGACTCACGAGCTCCCCGGAGTTTCTCGGAGAAGGACGATGGAATCTATCGAGCTCCATTAGATCTGTACACCTCCTCGTAGGTGCTCCCCGAGCTCTCTGAACAGGCATGGAAGCCTCGCCTAGTAGATGCATAGCCCCTGACAGGCCCAGACGGCGGGGTGTGAGCACTACCTTGACCCTGACGAGTTTCGAGAGCACCGCATCATAGACACCCGAGCAATGAAAACGTCGTAGCGTCGATCAAACGTCCCCCGTGGACGGAACCGTATTCGCACTGCTCCGGTATCTAGGTATAAACTCGGTGTAGGATCTCGGTATTAACTAAGCACGTGTCCTCCTTTTCTACTTACCTATCACTGATGAAGTCTGGCGCGGCTCACGAAGTCTTTCTCTTTAAAGCAGAATGATCCTCTCACACCGCTTGATTTCCCCTCTCACTCAATGTCTTCTCTTCACTGGATTCACTGTCAGCAGTCAGATTCAATCTAGACAGCTGACGGGAACACGCCGTTGCGTTCGACACGAACTTCCCCTCCCACAGAAAAATCGGTGTGATTCCGATCGACTCATTTTTCTGGTAACGATTCCAATGTCACTTCGTGCCGCAACGTTCTCGCTCCCTCTAGGTCAGACGGGGGAAGGAGTCAGAACCCGCCTGAAGCGCATTCAAGGGTGGAACTTCGACAGACACAACTCGGAAATCATGTCCTTCGGTACCCCCTCATCTGCGGTCGGGTTCTGATCGTCCGGGGAGCTTCATACGTGTATCTCAATCAATATGGCGAACCGTCGCGGTGTCAACAAGGTGAAGAGGAACCTCTTCGACGGATTTCGACTCGCCTCTGGGGAACGATTCCCCGATAACGATTCGGTCATTTGGACCGAGTTCCGTCCATGGAAATCGTCGGCTATAGGAGTTTCTCTGAACTTGTAATTGCTTGGTGTCATGACGACGCGCAGGGACCGCTTCCGTGACGATTCAGATTTCTGAATTTCAATGCATTCTAAATAGATGACTGACTCGACGTCACGTGTTTGTCACCGTAGGACGGAGCTTTTTCACAATATCCGGTTGCGACATTGAAGGTTTTTGAGATCGCATTGCGGAATAACAATCCAGGAATTCTTCTGGAATTCGGTATTTTTTTATTCTTCTGCATAGATGAATACGCACCGGAATCGCAAGGAGATCTCAATGGGAATCGTTCTCTAGTAAACGATTCGAGGAGGATTATCCGAGCTTGGTGGGAGCCCTTTCCGAAGAGACAATTCTTCTCTGTTATTGGGTCATCCTCGCTCCTTCCCGAATGATCGAGATGACGAAATCCGATAGCGCGTCAACAACATTTGAATAGTACGTGCTAATGCGAGAACTTCGCGGACGTCGCTGAGACGACCCCGAGAAGGGCGGAAAGCGCCTCACGCGCTCTCTGATCGATTTGGATGACTGTTGATTTGCGAAGTGCGAAGGTCGGCCTCCCCTTTGCCCCATGATCTTCTAATCCGGAAGAAAGGGGTATCTCGGTTCCGCAAGCGATCGCGAAGCTTCTCTGACGGAATGTGATATCACTGAAAGAAAATCGGAGAACGAATCCTCCGGACCCGATGACGTCGAATCGATCCCGCGAGAAAACAACCGCTGCAAAACTCCTCGCAAACCGAAAACACCTTATTACGGATCGCTCCGCTGTTTCAGAGCCCTCTTCTGCCAGCAAGGAGCTGAGGGAATTCCGATCTTATCGAAAACGAAAACAGAAATTTACCAAGATGAATCTACTTATTTTATTGTCCTACGTTTTTGGCTACTCGATGCTTGTTCGAGGAACACTCTTGTCGCAGTACACGCGACGAAGGCTCTCAAAATAACAGACAGACCTCCATGTCTCGAAATGGCTCGACGGATTTCTCGAAGCCATCTGAGGCTTCTCGGCCGAGGACTGACGGCTTCGGCGGTATCATATCTAGTATCATTGTAGCAAACAAGACTTTATCGCGGCTCACTTTTTCATCATCGTGTGTGATGACCCTTCCATGAAAATCGTAGAATTTCCGTGAGCCTGAGTGGATCCATGTCTTGAAAAGATATGAGCTCTCATGAGATTTCGTGGAGCTTTTCCGAGATCACATTCAAGTTCGCGCTATCTCACACCCCTTCAATAGATTCTGCAATTCCAAATCGAAATCCTGATCCACAGAGTCGGCGTCGCCCCAGCCCGAGTGTCCCTGTTTTCTGGATAGATGCACCTGCTCGTTTTCCATGCACGTGTAGTTATTCGCCTTTACAGTAGAGGTCTCTCGGGATCACATGAGTAAATTCGAATGGGCTTTCTTCCACCTCGATTGTTCTGATCTACAGCCTGAGCTCGATTCTTTCCACAGCAATCTTACATGACCCACATACCTAAGAAGCAATCACCCAAATCCACACGCGGAAGCCACACATCTCCCTCGATCGAGTTACTAACGATTCTCCGATCGCTCACCTATGGCAGTTATTCCGGCAACCGGACAATCCGCGACCGGAAGTCTCCTCCCGCGGCCGCGCAACAGACACCCGCCTGTGATATCCGTGGGGAATACGAAAGTTCACCGAGCTTCGTACCGAAAAACATTCTATCAAACTAGTCAGTCAGCACATAGATGAAATTAAAAGAGAAATGATCAGACTGTGATTTGAGTTCAGTTTCCACTCGCTATACCCTTGCGCTTGGAGCGGAAAATGCCTGTGAACCATGGAAATTTACAAGAAACCCGGTATGTTTTGAAGCCGATTCCCTCTGGGGTGGGGGGAGCGGACGCATTCCGTGATCCCTATCGGAATCAAAGTCCTCCTAAATGCCGTGTCTTCGACAATAGACACCTCCAGTGATTTCCCGATCAAGCGATACACAATTATGAACGAGCACCCATTCTGACTCGATGATTCCGTAATAAATATCCGCCTTCATCGCCGGATCCTATACGGAGGCCCGTCAAATCAGGAAACCTCGCGTTCGCCCCTATCCTTCGGCGATGATTTCTTCTTATTTACAGTTCTCTCACCAACAGCTCCGCGGAGTTGCGCAAGTCAGAAGCGAATGTGCGTAAGGCCAAACAGTTGTAGCATCAGAAGCTAGAGCAGCTATATCTCCTCACTCGGGGGCTCTCCGCCATCGTCCAGAGGAAAACGCGATGCGTATCATTCGCAAGTTTTCTCAGCGAGCCCTAGTCCGTCAATATCCTCTGACTCCCAATGACAGCGCTTCGCGACGCTCGAATCGATTGAAATGTCCTCATGAGCCTCTCAGAAGCACGAAAACATGATCAAAGAATACCTATTCTCCCCGGAGGAAAAACAACTGGAGCGGCACTCCCGAGCTAATCCACTCCGGCTCGGTCCTCCCCATCGCTGAGACTGTGGCCGACTGAGAGACTCCACCCTCTGTGAACACGTCGCGTATAACGAATGCGATCGAATCAGATATATGCCTTGTCTGATTAGTCGAGCCATTTCTCTCGAGGCTGTCCACCCCGAAACCGGAGATTACATCGAGGGCATTCGAACGCGCCATGGAATTTAAGGTTCGCACAAACTGTGCGAGGGGAATCCCAGTAAGAACCTCGAAGCACCGAAATGATCACCCGGGATACAGCCACAGATTATTAAGGAGGGAATCAGGTTTTTTTTGTACTAAATGCCGCCTGAGCTCATGGTCGATGAGCGCTCGACGAAGGCGACGATACAGACGCCTGTCAAGAGACCGAAGAGAATCAATGGCGCCGGCCGCTGTCCATCTCCCAGAGATCTGAGCCGAGGAATCAGCGTTGAATGCTCGACATGCTGTGAGCGCCGATCTTCACCGACAGTTTCCGCGGCTACCCGCTTCGCGATGCGTCCGCCAATGGAGGTGCCCTGGACAAGGTCATGGGACCGTGAGCCCTTTTTCGAACTCAAGCCGAGTCTCTCAAAGCTTCACCAGCTGACTCCCGCATTTTTTCCGGTGGGAGGACGATGACGTCTCTCGATGATGCATGTTCTCCGTCCCGGAGATCATCGGCCTCCTGTTCTTCCTCGTCGTCACCATCGTCGTTTTCATCTTCGGCATTCTCTGCGCGGTGCTGGCGATCCGGTAGGTTGTGACGTGAACGTCGACCACGACGATTGTGGAGCTGGTCGTCATCATCCTCAAAATCCTCGTCGTAGTCATCTGCATTCTGAGCGAACACGGAGTTCGGTGATTCGTCGTGTCTACGAAACTTCTTCAACTTCTCAGCATCTGGGGCCTCGTCGTCGTCATCGCCGTCGTCCTCTTTATTCTGACCCTGCGACCTAGCCGTATTGGCGATTTCGTCCTTTTCATCCGATGATCCGTCGTCTCCGTCCTCGTCGTCATCCTCCTCGATCGTTTCTCCCGAACGATGGTGTTCGTCTTCTTCCTCATCATCATCGTCGTCATCTTCGTCGAGGTGCCGAATTTTTCCTTGAGCATGGTTGTGGTTGAAAGCCGCATGTCCCGGCTTAGAAGCAGCGGAACCCGCTCGGCGGCATGGCGAAATCGGGTTCATCAGAGGCCGTCGTCGACCGTGAGCCTCCACGATATCCTCAATTTCATCGCCGTCATCGTCCATGATCTCGACGCCATCGTCTCTGGAGATCATAACTCCCACTTCTGTCACATCGGCGATTTCGTCTTCATCGTCGATCTCCTCAACTGCAATAGAGCGAAGTTTCAGGAGAAGCTCCAGGTCTGGATCGATCACACGGTGATCTGGTGGGCTTTCTCCCACGAACGTCGGCATCGTCGACCTAATTATACACGATGATAATTACCCTGTCGAGAATTTCCGTTGGATGCTTCACTGGCCGCATCGCCCTCCGCCTGGCTCTGTGGCGATTCGGAGTCGGATATCTTCAAACGCTTGTAGTCTATGAAGCCGGAGTCGTGGCCTGAGGTGGGAAAGATGACAAAGATTTGAAGATCAGTGAGGAGGGGACAGGTTTGATTATGTTCTCTCAGTCAGAGAATCGAATATATCGGGAAATAACATGGAGCTTACGCGAAATATAGTTATCAGCATAACGTTTTATGCTCGGTTTGCCAGCCAATTGGAGTCTCTGCGCGGAAGAAAATCAAAGTTGAAATGCTCCTCAGGAGCTTTGCGAATTCGGCGAGGGAGGGGTCACAGACCGAAATCGATTAGTAATTAAAAAAGCAAATAATGAGACCTGCTGCAGGGTTAAAGCTGTCGGCTCGGGTTCGTAGGTCGGTGCGGCTTCGACTTCCGAAGCCTGCAGGTTCCCGAGACCGGAATCTACGTATGAGAGTCCGAAACTGGGCTTCGCGGATGGGCTTTGACACGTTCCCGATGACGCCATGGGCTCGCTAGGCGTGTCCGAATCTGACGAAGATTCCTGTGCGTTTTGAACGACTCGGGCTCTTTCAAGCAAAGCACCGGCTACCTCGGAATATTTCTGAGAGATCCCGCTACGAATGACCATCTGGAATCGGAAAGATTCGGATCACAAATCGAGGTATACGACCCCACTCGACCCCTAGTGTCGTTACGGGAGCTTCCGGGAGCTCCTGGATAAGATTAGCGGTGGTACGAATGAGAATCGGCGTCTAACGAACCTTGAGAGTCCTGCTGGGAACCTGCAGACATGGTACTGCTCGTTTGCTTAGCACAATGCTGGAACTCGACGATGGCAGGAAGTCGTCAGGCAGAAAGTGTGCCTGCGAAGCAACGGAATACATAAATACATAGTTTGGTACTCAACTCCGCCCATCAATACTTCCTAGCTGCCGATTCGAGCGGAACGGAGGAACGTTCGACGATGAGAAGAAGCCTGTGGACCCTCGATCTTCGAGTGGAGATTATTATTATCGATTATCTGGGTCATGAGGATATATTCACCTTGCACATGAAATTGGATTTCTTGTTCCGGTATCTTCTTGCTACTGATGATAGCACCACTGGCAGATAGCGCATGTCGCCCGCGACGGGGAATATCTGCGATTCTGCATTCGTCGATCTCGCCGTGCAGTCCCGCACATGGCACGTGTCTGGTTTGTATTTCATGATTCTACGCTACCTTCTGAAAGGGAGAAGAAGAGCGTTAGGATACTAGGATAGTACCGATGATTGGGGGGCAGGCAAGATCGCATCATCGTCGTGAGATACCCGGAGTAGAGCGCATGTCGGTCAGATCGATTCAGAGCTCAGAGGGAAATCTCAGCAAGGGAGCCGGGCTTGGAACCCACCAGTTGTACCACACATAGCCCTACTAGGGAGCAAGGAGAGAAATGAGGAACGATCAATACATGAATCGAGCTATCTTGGGTGACAGTATATTTCGAGGCATCTCACTATTGGATTGAGCACACTTTTCCCCGCGAAATGGAAGACCGATGACATCATCATTCCAGGTTAATTGTCAACGAATTCCGCGACACGTATGCAGGATGGAGAAAATTCTCTCACGGTCAGGAGGAAACTTCGCTGAGGCTTCCATGTTGAGGGCGATCTCTCGCCGGACGCGCGCTCGACACGGACGCGGATATCTCAAATTTTCAGATGATCATCCTCCGACGCACGTATTTAGGAGGGCGATACTCAACATCGATAGACATTCCAATACCTGATCAATCTCTTTCCCCGGACAAACCCGGAGGCGAACAGCAAGGTTCGAGGAATCTACGGCTATCTCATTCCGGTTCCGTAGTCCTCTCTCCAGCTCAGCCGAGATCTGGTGCGAAATAAAGAGAGCAGAACCGATCTCCGGATACCCCGAACGGGCTCTGCCTATTCGAACAGAACAGTCGGAATTGAAGCCCACGGTCGATCTTACATGAGGACGTATCGTCTTTGTTCTCACTCGTTCGACTCGATTCGTGAGAAGTGATTTCTTTCCACCGACAAGCCTACCCTGGCTTTTGAGCCGCCGGTGGAGGCAGCATCGCATCTTTGTAAATAAGCCGGCATCCGTTCCTTAACAAATCCTTCCGAAACCGTTCTGTCGAGGGGGAGAACCGGAAAACACTCCACGGAGTCTCCCCTCTGCCGGGTAGGGGAACTATGAGGAATAAATATCTCGGAAGAGGCAAACAAGCACGGGCTTGCCATCACACGCGTTCATTTCTCGGTGAGCTGGATCGTCAGCTGGTCATGAATGTGATGCCGATCTCCCCAATGGGAAACTACGAGATCCACTGAAGAAATGTGGAACAGAGAAACGAGACAACTACTCCGGAACAGTTCGAACCGGCTTGATTCAGTACAGAGAGTAGGCGCAGCTGTCGGCAGCAGGTGGCCCGACCGATCGTAGCACTTACCAAATCCCGCTCAAGAGAAAAGTTGCCGCTATACCACGCATGGCCTCGAATAGAGAGCGAACCACCAGCAGCAGAAGCGAACAACAGTAGGCAGGCAAGATACAGCAGCATCAAAATACGACGACTAACCAAAACACTCCTCCTCGGAAGCGAGACACTCGCAGACCTCGCAGACCCGACACACAGCAGCAACAACAAGCAGCTGCACAGCGCACATCGATCGTCGTCGTCGGCAGGATCCGAATGTTTACGCTGATGGATGCATTCGCTTCACAGCGCCCGGTGGGATCGGGCGGTCGACAAGAGGTCAAGAAAACAATGGGATCTACGCTCTTCCGAGCGCGACGCGTGAAGAGAGATCCTGGAGAGGCCGATCCGGGCGGCGGCAATGTGTGAAAGCGAAGGGGAGACGGAGACCTCTCATCGACTGGGGACCTGCGGTGCTCGCGAATCTTCGAGGACCAATGAAGATGCAAGGAAAAATATTCGAGGTCCCGAATTCGATCGAGTACCGACGACCGTTCCACTTCGGATGGAACGCTCCATCTAGAGTTAGCTATCTGACCTCAAAATCTCAGAGCCATGATTCATGAGCGAGCACCCCCCCCCCCCCACCAGAGAACAGACTTGCAGGCGAGGCGGCGTTCATCTTAGAACTATAATTGTACGGCCTGCTTTCCGTGTCGTTAAGATTTCCCAATGCTCCTAATACTTGCTTAGGCCCTTTGCCCGCTCAGGAAGTGTCGTAGCGTGTCTCTCGGGCAACCCTGCGGGTCTTCTCCCCGTTGTTCCCTCGAGCTCTGACTCCAATGGTATGCTATATACTCTTGTATGCAGATCGGTTCCCTTCGTTCACACATGGATCCTGAATCCTTGTACATATCTGCTTTGCCGGGGAAGGACTCAGGTATCGAACCGGCACTCCAGGATCTCATGTAGATGGTGACACCGATCGGATCGCGAGATGGCCGATTGTCCGATTCGTCGGATTCATGCTGAGAGCCTCTTCCTAGAAGATATTTGATATCGTTATTCGCCTTTCTTACCGCTATGGAGGCTGCCCTCAGGGGATGCTTCGGTAGAGCCTGATCATGCCCGATCGATTGTCTGGGCTCCCTAAGCAGACCGAAGGAGTTAAAACAACGAAACACTGGCCCACCAGCCGCGAGTGACGACGGCATGGAGGCTGTTGCTAAATATGACTTCACCGCCTCTAAGAAGGATGAGCTCAGCTTCAAGAAAACGAAGGTACTGAAGGTGTTGAATAAAGAAGACGATCCGAATTGGTTCCTTGTGGAGAGCGAGGGAGAAAAAGGACTCGTCCCCGCAACTTACCTCGAGATGAAGAACCATGACTGGTACTACGGTCGTTTGAGGCGTCTCGATGCAGAAAAACTGCTCGGCGGAAAGCACCTCGGCGCTTTCCTGATTCGCCTCAGTGAGACTCAACCGGAAGAGTTCTCTCTTTCAGTCAAGTGCGAAGACAAAGTGAGACACTTCAAAGTTCTGAGAGGCGCTCCGGGAATGTTCAACATCTGGGATATCAAGTTCCCCTCTCTGAACGAGCTGATAGACTATCACCGAAGAAATGAAGCAGAGCGGATGGTCAAGCTGAAGGACATGCATCCCGATGACAGGCTGCTCCGCGCGAAATTCGATTACACTCCTAAACAAGGCGACGAGCTCAAATTCCGCGCCGGGGATATCATCCTAGCTGTGGATCGTAGCGATTCCGATTGGTGGGAGGGTGAAATCGGGCATGCAAAAGGGAAGTTTCCGGCGGTCTACGTTGAAGCTTTCAAGCCGGGCTAATGAGGCAGGATTCTGGAGGCTTTGTATCGATTCCATCAGGGAAGGCAGACTCGGAGGGATCAGGAAATAAAGGGTGTGGAGGCGAGAATGCCCTGCTTCCGTTTTCATTCCGTAATTTCGATCCGGTCTCGAAGATGACTTTGCAGGCTGACAGTAGAACTCTGCGAAGGTCACTCCCAAATCTGACGCGAGCAAGCTCACTATTATTCCGCTTCTCTGGCAAGCTTCTCAAGCGATGTCCAATGGGATCTCAAAATCGCCCGGTAACCCCGATCCCGCGACAGTCGGGGGATGCATCACATCTCCGGACAGGAGCGTGCCTGGGAATCGTCTCCCGCCGCGGTGGAATTCAAGACTCTCGCCTGAGCCACGAGCTCCCCCGGGAGTTATGGGGATCCGAGATTTCAATCTCACGCTTCTCCAGAGGTACCTCTCTCCATATCGAGAGCAACCGTCTACATACAATTCCGAATTGGCTGGGATCGCTTCAAAGGCACCGTTGTGAAAAGGAATCGTTCTTGGCACTTGCAAGTTCAGGAACTTCGGCGTCGCACTCGAAAGTCTTGGATCGAGGAAAACCCTAGAGGGTCGCAACATTCTTTGCAAGGGCCGGGAATGAGAAAGATTGCTAATCCGGAGACCATGGGGAAATCCGGGTCCCGTCTGCGCGGAACGCCATGTCTTGCCTCGAGGGAAAAATGTGGAACGCTTCACGATTTTGCGTGTCATCCTTGCGCAGGGGCCATGCTAATCTTCTCTGTATCGTTCCAATTTTAGTATGTGTACCCGAAGGTACAAACTACTGATGCCTGCTCGGTCCTCTTATACTGACCGGAATGACTGAGATGGTGTTCTTCGTTCCCGAAGAACCTCCTAATGATATTCGCCACGCTCGCGGAATATTTATGCGTCTTTTCAGGCCGGGCATTCTCTCATCCTTGCTCGATGACCTGTTCTATAACGAACTGATTCGACGTGGTCGGTCCTCACGATGCATATTCCGTTTTCTCTGTCCCTCAACGCCCATCGAGCTCGTGGTGATGGCCGTCTCATCTTGGTGCCGAACCGAGAGAGGGTTGGGGTTGAGGTTCGAGGCAGGCGCCTCCGAATCGAGTACAGATCATAGCCCGATAGCTCGGATGAGCTTCGATATTGATAATGTTATTATTCATCCAATATTCACGCTCAACGAGCCTCTGCTTGATCGGCAACGCCTTGCCTAGAGCGCTCACGGAGACAATG
Source organism: Galendromus occidentalis (assembly GCF_000255335.2). NCBI lineage: Eukaryota > Metazoa > Arthropoda > Arachnida > Mesostigmata > Phytoseiidae > Galendromus > Galendromus occidentalis. Next base: position 789,627 of record NW_003803996.1, read on the forward strand.
AGACCCTTGGAACCAAGAGCGTCGGATCAAGCAAGGAGATCAGTTTTGCCAAAAGGACGCTGTCTCTCCCGGGCTTCTCCGCCCCAAAAAAACGGGAGTCGTCCACGGGGCTCCCTTCATCTTCGGCTGCGCGACGGAGTAGAATCCTCAAGCCTAGGCAAAGCGGCTTCTCTAACGTCCACTTTCCGCGCACAGAGCCCGTGAGGTTCATGAACGCCGTAAAGTTTCCCTCCAGACGATTCGATGGAGACACCGATTCGTGCCATCAAAGGAATAAAACTTGATCCTCCGAAGCGATTAACTTAAGGGACGTCGAGAACCGAACTCTCCATCGACGGGAGTGGTACAGAAAAGTAATGCGGATCGATTGGAAGGTTCTCGATCAGGCTTCAATTTCTCGATGCACAGAAAATCAGGAAATGAAATTATTCGAGTCCCGTCTGACTCACGCGCGGGAAAATACATACATTAGCCTCGATGGAAAAATGTGGAACGCTTCACGATTTTGCGTGTCATCCTTGCGCAGGGGCCATGCTAATCTTCTCTGTATCGTTCCAATTTTAGTATGTGTACCCGAAGGTACACTCCACTCAAGCCTGATCGAGGCTCTTATACTGACCGGAGGGTCCGAGATGATTTTCTTCATCCTCGAAGGACCTCCGATGAATATTTGCTCTCCTCACGAGAGTCTCATGCATCTGTTGATGGTAAGTATCCACTCGTATCAGGTTGAAGACCTATTCTGTAACAGGCTGAGTTGGCGTTCTCAGTCAGAACCGATCCTGCTTATCCCTTTTCTGTTCTTCATCGCCCGCACGCATGGGGTGAAGACCGAGTACTCAGGATGCCGAGACAGGGTGCAGGGTTGAGGCGGAGCGTGTCGCAGCGCGTTCGAGTCGATCACAGATCACGGCCTGAGGACCCGAATACTCATGGGCTCCGACACTGATCACAAGGTTAGCATTGATAATTACAATCACAATCACTCGCTTCCATCTTCGGTCAAGGCAAGGCTGTAGATGAGGAGCTATGTAGAAGGTGGGGTCGAGAGGCTCCTCCAGTGCCAAGTCTTTACGTGGGAGGTCTGTTGGGTTTTTGGGAGCCGTCATGGTTCTAGCATAGTATCGATCATTCTCCCGAGCGATTGAGTCTGGGGATGCAGAGAACAAAAAGGTCCTCATCGACGGGAGGAGAGCTCGAAGTTTGTGCGGGTCGATAGGGAAGTTCTCGATGGGGCTTTGGTTTCTCGACACAAAGCCTCAAGGGGAACTTTCAGATCCCCCCTCGTTATGGAGCGCCGATGTGTTACGTCCACGAATTCAAGAGTGGTCCTACTTCTGAGATCGAAACGGAGCTTGAGCACGTTGTCGATGAGGAAGTTTCCGATGAGGCTTCGATTACGGTAATCACAAAGCCACAAGGGGAACTTTCGCATCGACAGCGAGAGCCTCCAATTTCGCAGGCACTCCACTTACTTTGTGTATCCCTTCATCCCTTGAAGCGGCTCGATGATCCCGATGCTGCGACTCATCTCCTTCGCTGTTGTGACAGAATGAAAAGAAAATTCGCGATGAGGCTTTGTTTTTTCCGAACGCCAAAGCCTCAAGGGGAACTTTCGTGTCAGTCTGCCAAGATGTGCTTGAGACTGAGCTCTACCAGTTGCTCTTAAGTAGTGAGAATCCGTGGTGAGGTCGGTTATCTTCCTGAATCGTTCAAAGTTCATATATCGACTCCCTCGAAAGAGAAGCTCTAATCTGGGGCGAATCGCGATTCAGCTCTGTGATCGAGATAACATGCTCGGAAGCGTTCATCGATTCGAACTCTCTGACTCATGTATCGAGTACAAAGAGATTACAGCGTCGAATCAGCTGGCGAGAGATGACTCTGATATGACAAAAGAGTCCGATCGACGCACCTGAGTATTCGTTCATGAGCTCGGGAAGCTCGATTTTCCGAAAGGAGAGATTTCACCGTGGGGATGGGACCACGAGCTCATGATCTCTCTGGGGATACTGATATCCTCAACGCGAACTCCGAGCTTCTTTTATCACCGTGAGCGCCGCGGATCCTCATTCACACGATGAGCTCTCAGTGGAATTTTCCTCTTCAAGTAACATTGCGGAACCCCTCGACCAAGATGGCTTCGAGGGAATCGTGGCAATATCTCAGCGGGAATCGCGATCGCAACCGACGGCTAACCGAATCCGCACCGTTTTCCTGTAATTCCAGAGCATGCAGCGCGAAAGTCGCGATCACGAGTCTTGGAGCTCTGTGAGAGGTTCTGATATCGGTCGATCTGAGCGTATCTCGCATCTCGCTCATAATCATTATTCGTTCAATTTCGGAATTCTCCGAGGCTGCTCAATCACCCCGAGCCTCCTGGCCTCTACCCTCCTATGAGTTTTCGGGCGATCGTCCCTATGCCCTGACCCAACCTATAATCCCGCTAATCATGAACCGCCTTGACAAGGAGCCTTCCCATTGGAGTCGATGAGAAAGGAGTATCCTCCCAGATGCTTAGTGCGGTGAGTGGAGCTGATTTAATATTTTTCGGCGATCCTTCCAGCGTAATGATAATTCAAGTCTGCCGGGCTCCTTCCTTCCAGATTCGTTCTCTCAGATATCAGCGAGCAGGTATTCCGGAGAGTGCTTGGCGCAATGCCTAGATCGGTGGACCGGCGCGGTGGTCAACTTATTCCGTGTCGCTCGAAATTTCTCAAGTGACAGAGCTCCCATCGACTGGTTAGATCTTTCCAGAGATGGGTCGATGTGCATCGAGCCCTGAAGACGCCATGAATTTCTGCAACTGTGTAGTGGGTGAGAAAAATCGACCGTCGATGGTGGGTCGGACTCTCGCTAGAGACCCAATGATGTCACCAATATTCTCCTCGCGAGGAATTCTCAATCTGTCCCTCGGATCCGGGAAGCCAACGAATCGATTCCGCATTTCTAGCTTCATCAGGACAGGGCAAGCCGACGATCTTCGAGAAGTACAGTAACACGCGCCTGTCAATGAAACTCCTTCTCAACCTCTGAACGCGGGGGCAGCGAGTTCATTTTTGATCTTCCCCTAGCTTCCCTTGCGTACTCGGCCCTACCCCCTGGACACCAGCGTCTAGCCCCGGAACGTGACGGTGACCAAAAGGTTCTGTTCTAACTGTCATCCCCGCGATTAGTACGTTCTAGAGGTGTGGCTAGCTGCATGATCTCCGTATGGCCGAGAGGGGACCCTTGAAGGAGATCTAGGTCGCGACCGTGAAGTCCTACACTCATCAGACAGATTCTGAGATTTTAGCCGGACTCGTCATTCGTCAGTCAGAGAGAATCCTCATTCCCACGATGTCGTATAGGATCTTTCTCCTCGAGTCTTCTTTGGGGGAAATCGGAATTGATTGGCATGATTTACGGACTCAGTGTGCTTCATAGATCAGCTACCAATGGAATGAGCGCTACTGTCAACTCCGTGGCGCTCAGCCGTCGTCTCGACCCCGGGAAAACTGGGGTACCTACTTCGATGAGGAAAGATCAAGTCTTTGATGGTCGAGTTTCTATGATCAAGATGTAAAAAAAGACGAAAAACTCGGAGCCCCCTCGCTTGCTTACCGATCGAGTCCTACGGTAAGGATCGTTCAATTGATCACGGAGGCCGACCTATCCGAGCATGACGATTGTATGAATGCAGCCTTGCGGGAATCTAGCGACGAAAGGCCACGGCGGCATACTTCATGGATGGGGCTCGGATAATCCCTGGTGGATCATGAGGTGAATGTAATGCAGGAAGACGGAAATCGACGGGGAGGGCCCTGAACACCATGCGAGATATTTTCTACCATGAAGCATAGGGTCACCCTCTTCGGCGCTCACTCGAACATCACTTAGCTCCGATCCGTAGCAATGATCAGCAGTGGAATCTTCCAGTTTTCCCAACGGAAGGCGGACGCTTGCCCGACGAACATTCTAGTGAAAAACGGACTGAAAATTGGACATTCGCGAAAACGAGCATTCCGTGTTATAGCAGGTGATCCGATGCTACTAGTCTCCATACTGAATCAATAGGAATCTCCTCAAGCTGGATTGCGACAATTTATGTCACCGATCCGTCGCGAGATTTTCGGACGCCGAGATGAAGCGTCCTACTTTGGCGCTTCATAGAAAGGTGCAAGGCAGAAGCTCATCACAGGGAACACCGATGGACCGACGGATGTAGTTCGCAGTAGCGAATTTCCACTGCAATCAATGTCCCTCAGCATCATTCCTGTGGCGAGCTGACTGAAGAAAGATGTATACCTGGCTCCTTGTCCTGTAATCCATGGTGATGAGTGTCACTGTAAGGAGCTCCTCCTGTAGTCGGGAACCATAGATTCACTTCCATGTACCGTCTCACGCATAGAAAGTCGAGATCGCTCAATGTGACGACAAGGCAAAGGCGGAAGATTCCATGAAGCGGCGAGTTTCCGGTGGACGCTTTTGTGATTCTCGACACTCCAAGAAAATCCTTGGTTACTTAATTGGAGGCGTCAACTCAGTTCGTACAGAAGCTCAGAGCCGTCTCAAAGACGGAAGGCGAAATCCCATCCTTTAGTGCGATAGATCCCCGAGATCGTACTCAATTAAGTACCCCGAACGACGCTCTGTTTTCGCTTCCAGCTCGGATCGAACGAGTAAGGGTGAAGCTCCTCGTGTCTTCCGATCCCAGAGGCTTCTTGTGGAACAAAAGAGAACTCTAGAAAACTCAAGCGCTACCACCGAAAGCGTCGCGCTTCCTTCTCATTGTCAGATGAATTGTATTTGGGCGGTGGTCCGGGTTCCGCGTGAAGGACAAGGTTTTCATGAAGCCACCTTTGGCAATGGCTCCTTGGGGTTCTTTTCATTCCATTCAAGCTAAACGACTGCATGTCAAGCAACTCGCCCTTGAGGTAGCCTGAATCTCGGAGAGACCCGAGAGGTTTCGAATAGACGCTGAACCGCAAACACAAAGGATGAAGCACGCTTATATGTCTGCCTATACCCGTGGGAGCCGCCCGGCGGCGATGGATGGCTTGTCGGGGAAACACAGAATGGGTCCTTCAGGAAGTCTCGAGTGAGGCGGCGATTTTCAATCCCACAGACTGGGACATGGATCAGTGATGATAACCCTGGGCTCCTCCGCAGGGTGGATCGTTCAGATCGCTTGTCGCAAATCGTTCAGCTCAAAGTCCAGAATAGAGCAGGTGGTGGGGAGGTACGGCAGCGGCTCCCCTTCTCAAGCCGGACTACTCACGGCACAGAGCCGTCGCTGATCCCCATGATCCGACCGACCTCCTCGGCTGATACTCCGTGGAGTGTGAGTTTTTCCCCCTTACGAATAGCAGATCATTCTGATGCAGGGAGTGGCGAGCTGTCACGCGCCTGTAAAAACGTCGACCTGTTCCCCGGAAATTGGCTCAATTCATTCGGTACGATGCATCCTTCGCATGGCAGCCGAAGAATTCCGTACCAAATCTCATTGATTCGGCTCGACAGACGCAGACTTGTTCTCTCCTAACCCTGGGATTCCGAGCCCTCCATCTTCCTTCAAGCTCCGCTTGTACCCGCGCTCTAACATTCACGCTCCGAGTCCAGAAAGCCGATAGGAATGTGCGTCCACATTCTTCTCTCGCACCCCCCCCCCTTCCGAGAGTCGCGAGCATTCAGAACACTGGTGGGTCTGTCGGACTTCGATGGAGCTCTGTACCGAGTACTCGCGGCGGGAGAGAGGGTCGCCCACTACCTTCAGGAATTCGCGCGGGGCGCGCTTGGATTCCGAAATTCACGCTCTTCTTCATTGGAGGGGTCGGTGAGGAACCCCCTCGCCCATGAATGCCTCCACCGAAATGAATAAAACCAGGGATCTTCCCATGTTCTTTCACTGGTGTCCCTCGAACTGACGAGCAGCAGACTCAAACCAACTCGTATCTTCTGTCGAGAACGAACGCGCCGATTTCTCGAATCATGTCTACCAACTCCCTTTTCGGAATTCACCGAGACTTGTTGACCTGCAAGATGTGCAATTTGAAGTTCGTGACAAGATACCATCTACGACAGCACTGTGCGACACACCACTCAGGAGAAGCCAAAAGCTTGCCGTCAGCGGTAAGAGGTCGACACTTTTGTCATGACTGCGGAGCCGCGTTCCCCGGAGAGCAGGAGCTAAAAACACATCTACGGACCCATGTGGGCTTCCCGCAATACGCGTGCAACGAGTGCAACTCGATGTTCGTCAGCGAAGAGACTCTGCGACTGCACACCAGGCTACACAGCACGAAACCCTATGCCTGTAACGAGTGTAGCTCGGAGTTCGCGCTCCGCAGTACTCTAAGGCGACACTACATCCAGAAACATGATTACCCCGATCTTCCGCCACCCTCGGATAATCACTGTATCGATAGCCTGAACAGCAACGCCGCCCTTGCAAGTCGACCGTCCTACCCTGCGAAGCGGGTTTTCCGTTTGCCAGTCAGAACTGCTCCCTTGAAAGCACCCACAAGCAGGTCTCGAATCGCTGCTACTCAACACTGCTCACCTATCTTTGCGCAACTCCGACGATAAAAGCGCGAGACAGCAGAGCGCAGGATTCCGGGTCGCCGCGCAGGCCCATCAAGCCATCCGCCGATAAGAATCCGACAAGCTCTCGGATCGCCATCGCAAGTCTCCGCGGGATGACACAAAAGCGATCGTTTCGCTCCCGCCGATTTTTCGTTCGATAATTTGCGGTAAAATATATTGTATTACGACGCTATCTATGTTCTCCCTCCTGATATTCGACCCAGTCGCTCAAATCCTCTTCCTGAATGGAAAATCGCTAGGCGGAATCCGCTGTTCGAAACAATAAATACAGACTCTCATGTCGATTCAGACCCACATCACAGTGCTCTTCTTCAATGTGCTTCCTACGACGGGAAGTTAAAGAAAAATGTATATATCGGCAGCCTTCGATTGCTCGGTGACGGTGCTCGCCGTCAGCTTCGGTCCTGGGCAGATGCAAGAACGAGAAACCCTTGATGATTGGGTGTCATAGCTTAAGACTCGAGCAGTGGCGTCCATGGGATTCTTCTTGGGGGGGGGCTAGATCGGATCCTCGCGTGGAGCTGATTTCCAACATGGCGACCTGCTCCTATACCTTGGCATCACGAACTCTCGATCTGGGACGGGGCTATAGCCCCCTAGCCCCCCCCCTTCGCGGACGCGCCCGGACTCGAGCGGAAGGCCGTCGGCACCCACAAATTCGGGAAAAGTCGCTTTTGTGAGAGTTTAGCATTTTCTGAGCGAAATCGCAGTTGTCGGTGCTCCCCAGAACCTGAGAAAACCCGTACTTCCCGGTAAGCAATCACCACAGATGGACACGAGACCTTGCCTCTTTCCGAGTGACTTTGAATTCATTCTCCTAAGTCTATCGAGCAGCACTCTTATCAAAGCTCTCGGGGCTCCGGCCTTGCAGGGTCCGCAAACTCATGGCGCTATAATATATTTCGAACTATTATGATCGGACTCGGGAGCCTCTCTCGCTCCCGATATGATCATTCATCGACGGGGCCGTGGGGGGAAGATCGCGGGCCCGGGAAACATTCAGACGAGGGCCCCTCTTCATGATCGCCTCGCGTCCCTCACTTCGTTTGTTGAGGAGGATACTCGATAAAAACAACGAAACGCGGGTCAAGGCACAGAAGAGGTAGACGACCGCAGTTCTCTAGAGAACGAATGCTTCATGAGTAATTCCAAATGCTGAAAACTTCGGACTCCTCTACTTCACTTCGTCTGAAGCAGTGGTTGTCAAATGGGGAGCCCAGGGCGTAGGCTGGGGAGCCCAGACCCTCAAGCTTCTCTTGGAGTCGGGGATTTCCGAGTTCGGGTGGTTCTAGAAGGTTCATTGGATGTGATTCGGATGCTGTGTATTTCAGAAGCTGGAATCAATTTTTTGCGAAACACCGGGTATCGTAATCCTGCATAGTTACGCCTATGAATCCACAGCAAGCGATCAATCATCACTTCCTCGCGTCGACTAGGGCAGCCGAAGTTTCTTTCTACCCGCTCAGGGTAGCCGCGGAGGTCTGGAATTACCTAAGCGGTATAAAGAGGGACAGTTGAGACGATTGCTCTAATTGACAGCGCATTTTAAACGGGGATCATGTTATTAAGAATACAGAGCCGCAAACCGAGGAGGAATCCACTCAAGTCCTGAGTGATGGGATTCGTAGTCACAAAGTTTGATCCATGGTCTCCAATCGGTGACATTGACTGCGCGGCGTTGTCAAATCATATGAGCTCAAAATACTTTTCGAATGTCCATAGAAGGGTTAGGACCTTGCAACCGAGACCGGGATTTCCTGCTGCGTTGATACTCAATTAAATCGCGGATTCCATCTCGTGGGGGACGTGGAAAAGATCCTGACACGTTAAAAACACGGCGACTCTTACGAAGAGGATCCCGATTTGAGCCCGTGTTCGTGCTACACAACTGTCAATCCCTCCCTCTGATGACGCTGCGTAGATTTTCGCTATTACCGCTTCCGCCACACATCTGCGGACTCGCAAGTGTCGAAATCTTCGAGAAGTCGACAATGATATGAGATCGCTTTTCCGGAGCATCGACCTGTCTCTTCGGAGGATATGGCTTCTTGAAGATTTGTGGCTCTACCGCGAGAGATGGGGCAGCTCTCACAGCAGTGTCGGGCCATGATTGAGTTGGAGGCGGTACACGGAATAAGAGTGCGCCAGGATCCTTTGGCTCGCCCCGGTTGTTCGACATGGATGTGTTCCTCATGAGAATCGGTGGAATAAAACTCGGGGTGGGCACCAGTGGAATGTGCCGTTTCCTGGGTTTATCTTTTTCGACTGGAGTTTCGTTCTTCTGAACCGCGCTTTGTAGCGGCAATGATAAGCTTGGTGCAGACGATCGCGCTTCGAGCCGAGGAACGACCTCTTCCCGCGCGATCGGTGCGACAGGAAGCGACGGAGGTGGGTACGGCTTTTTGAACAAGGGCTCTCCGGATTGGGGGTCTCGATTTCCCGAGGGCATTTCACTTGTAGGTGGCTGATCAATCATTGCTCGTTTGACTGTGGTTTTCATTCTCGCTAATCGTCGAGGTGGCGTCGCTTTCGCTTCAGGCGCCTTCGGGGGTTCTACAGGAGTCGTAGGAGCAGATTCCTTGTTGAGTGATGATCCCAGCCTCGGCTCGGCAGCCGATTCACTGCGTTCTGTCAGGGACGGCAAGAGACGCGATTGATTCGGTTCCCGATTGGACGTGATGGGTATTAGAGGAGGCAGAGGCGGAAGAGGCGATTGACTCGCCGGCGGGGCATTCTGGATCGACAGGACGGAGGAGGGGGCGGAGGTGACCCCGGGAGTATTCAGCGCTCGCGGTATCGAGGGGGCAGATACGGATCGTGAAGACTTCAGACTTGACGAGTATGGCGGCGGCGGTTTGAAAGGAATGTTCACTGAAAGGTTTGGATTGGAAAGCCGCGAGAGTCCGTAGGGCGGGGGTGGTTGTAGAAGGGGGGCAGATGGACTCGGAAGCGGGATGAGACCAGTTGCTGGACGAGGGGCCGTAGGGAGAGGCGCGGGGCTTGGATGGAATGGCACATCTTGGAATGATTTCCTCACAGGCACTGTCACGGCCCCGGACATGAGCGGCGGCGTATTCGAGAACGGCAGAATCTCCTTCAGCTGAAAGTGGCTTGGAGGTGATAGGACATCGACTGTCGGTGGCGGTAAAGTTTTTGGACCAAGATCCGGAACCGCAGGGGGTGTGCGGGATGTCGAGTTGAGATTCCATGAGAGAAGTGGCATAAGCAGCTCTCCGTGTTGAGGGTCCTGAGAGGAAGGAATCGTCAGTGGATTTCCGCTGCAATCAGTGGAGAACAGAAGAGTTATCCCAAGACGACATGATTATATTGCGATACTCACTGGAATCCGTTTCTGATTCACATTGCTCTCCTGCAAGGGCTCGATATCGAAAGTAGGCGCTTCGCAGCAGTTTTCGTCGTCAGACCAATCGAAAGTCGGCAGAACCCGCGGGATCCTCGAGCCGGAGACTTCCATGTTCCCCTGCTGACGAATTTTCAAATGACTTCTCGTAGCTCATTCGGAAAATCTACACCGATCAGAAGCATTCTTATTTTCCTGGATTCCTAGACTCTCGACACGAGCATCGAATGATTCGTTGAGTTTGAGATTCTCCTGATACGGGGTTTGACTGACCTGCGGGTCTTCCTCTGATACATCTTCGACGCGAGTCTTTGTCGCTGCTGATGGAGATCCCCACCACGGTATGGTCAATTCCATGGCGCCACGAGGAGCGTGGAGACCCTTATCGATTCCGTTTGAGTAAGTTCTTAGGGAATTCATTCTCCCCAGTCTCTGTGCAAACGCTTCCGGTCCCTGTCAATTCCGGAAAAGTCCGTGAACCGTGTTCACACCTGGGGTCACGGCACCATCGAACTGTCGTGACGTTTAGAGACTTGATTCGACATCGAGCTTCATCTGCTCTGCAGCGAAGGCCAACACCTGCGAACATTCGATCTCAGTTAATTTGGGTCGGATGAGGCTATGAGCATGGACGTATCAGATTCCTGATGGAGGGACTTCGACCCGTCGCACAGTGGGGCCAAATCGGATTTCAGGTGGACATGAGTGTTCCACGTAATTTTTCAGATTTCTAAGGTTTTTGGAGTCTGAAATGGAGCGGAGGAAGACTACTGAAAGCATTTCCAACACCGCAGGGAGCGGGATGAGCTCACAATAAGAGAAAAAAACATGATATGATTAATCGTGGCAGGAGATCACTTTTTGTTCTACTCGGATTCCTTCAGCTCCGTTAAACTCAATCATCGACAGCAAAAGCTCGAGCCAGCGGAAGCTGCCTCACTCAGAGCTCACTCGGAGCCCTCTGAATTCTCTGCTGTGGGTCCAGCATCGTCGTCTCCGATCGATTCAACATCTTCCGTTAATGAGTGGTAGTCGTGTAAGCATCGCACCTCTGCATCCGGAGATTCCTCTTTTTCCGTGGGAATCGCCGCATAGAGACTATAAGGGAATCTGAAGATCTTGGTGGATATGAGTTGAAGGACATTGTCGCTCTCTGTTCGCTCCCCAGTTACCTCTGGGCACGAGTCAACGCCGCGCCAAGTCGCGACGCTTACATCTCCGAACGGATAAGAGCGTCAATCGTCTCCGACGCTGATTCGGATTCGAAAAACTACATGAGAATGGTCCCGATCTACGAGAACAGATCCCAACTGTGGACAGACAGTGTGACTTGACCGGAATCATGTGGGATTGCGAGATCAGGACGGGAACTGAGCGCAGAAAATAATTTTCCCCCAATTCGAGGGCACAAAGCATCTTCATTTCCGAGCATAACCGATTGGGGGGGGGAATTCATAAAAATTGTCGTCAAAAAAATTTCAATTTGATTCTCGCAAGCGCCAGGGTGGCTGGGGGATGCGGGAAAAGCGGTAATCATGGTTCTCTCGGGACTTTCAGAGTCTTACGAACATTTTCAAACCCATCACCGATCAAAATTCCGGGATGGATTTCCATGGACTTTCGTCCTCCTAAAATTCGATTTGGCCCCGCTGTGCGACGGGAGATCCATGATCGCGCGTAAGTTCGTGGATATGACTCACGCTACCGTACAACCGGGAGTCCGACGATTTCCACGCGGACAACGATCCCCAGTGGCTCCAGGAACTCGGAAAGGTCTTCAACATCCATCGAACAACCTCCCCGCATGTTACTCATTATGAGCGGGACATGATGGAGGTCCGCTCGTACCCGGTCAAGGGATGTCAACAACCCACCTGCTGTTGACTCCTGAGATCTTTCTTCGAGAACACAATTTATCATTCACTGATCGACGATTACTCAGATCATCTTTTTAGCGAGAACGTTATCCGGTCACATAGCGTCTGCTCCTCTCAGTGTTCGAATGCGACGACTTTCAGTCGTCTTCTAAATTACTCGTGTTTTCTAGCGAAGCTGTGGTGGCGCCCTCTAGGGCCACCGCTCTTGGTTCTCTGAAACGCGCATGTTCTGACGTGAGAGTACTCCGAGAGAGAATTTTCCGGGAGACGGCGTGTGCGGGGACGACCGTCGAAGAGGTCCAGTATCTTAGGTCGTCTTGCAGAATTCCCTTTTCGAGACTCCGGATCGGGAACTCCGAGACGAAATTCAAAATCATCAATCTTCGACCTCTTGAGGCATCCGGGGACGCTCTCACTTTTTTTCCATGACAACACATCCATGTAGGTTGTAGGTTGATGCGTCTGGGGTTGAGGGCTCATAGCAGGAAGGCGGAACAGAGACTGATTGGCTCGCGAATTGATGGACTACCGGAGCATCGAAGAGATTGCCGGCAGCACCCTTCTTCCAGCGCCCTTCGCCGAGATATCGCTACATAATATAAATTGAGACCACAAGCCAGGGACCACAAGGGAGGGATCACTTGCTCTATATCCGTTTTCCCTCGAGCCGTCTGTAACATGCATCGAGCTCCCGGCGCTTTTGGAAAACATCGAGTACGCCATCGCGAGTTCTCATGCCGCTAGAGCTGTCGGTTCGTTCGAGTGGGCTCGGCTGCCTCCCGACACTGGACTCGACTGGATAGATCTCCTCCCCGCCGCGTTCTTTTCGTAGAAGGCGGTGTTGTTTTTTTGCTCATCGGTCGAGTTGCCGACCAGTGCTCTCTTCACGGTGAGCGGGATATCCAGTCGGAATTTCGATGTTGTTTTCGTTGTTTCACGAGGTGGAGCCAAACTCAGCCGCATACGAGATGATTCTCTCCCGCTTGAAAGCGACGAGCTTCAGAACGAACGCAAAGAAGGTCGACTTTTGAAACGAGAAGTGAGAGTTACGTCGCAATCATGGAGAGTCACTCAGACATCAGGACTGCATTGTCTGAGACCATAAAAGGTCCAGTTGATACCATGGCTATAGTTGAGACAACAAATGTTCGGATCGAGTAGAAAAATTTATTGAACGAGCGACGCAGTCTTTCGCAGCGGCTGTTTGGATTGGGAGGAGACGGAACTTGACATGGATACGAGGTGAAACATGATTTTGCTGGGAGGTAGGTTGGAATCATCCAACAAGCAGCTTAGGAGTCGAAGAGTGTCTGTCCAAAGTGGCTACAACTGAACAGGGGAACCGCGCACGCTAGCGATTCTGCCCGCTTCGGATCCCATTTGCGATACCAGCTTGACGTCGGAGGAGCCGGGGCCGATAATTAATCGGACGGACCCGGCTAGAGTCGCGAAGCTGGTGCTGCAAAGCTCCTTCAGTGAGTCCGCGTCGGCTTCGAGTAGTGGAGCGCGGCACCTATGCGGGATACGCTTGCGCAAGCAGCTGAGTGGAGTGGTTCCGGGAGGGGAACGGGAGACTCGTTCCGCGACGCTAGAGGTCCCATTCGAAGGAGTGACGGCAACGTCTAGGCTAGCGGTACCATGGTTTTCCGGCAGCGATTGCGACAAATCAGGATGGTGATGCCTCCTCCGGATGAAGGGTCTTCTGAGGGTGGTGCGGAGAGCGACTTCCGAGCCCCATTCAAGAGGAGCGAGATGCTCAGCGTCTCGCGAGCTCGCACGGCGTCGTAGACTCTTTCCGGTGATGAGCATTGGATTGCATCTCCAGCACAAGTGTTGCGAAGAGCCGGCGTGTCCCCTCAAGTTTACCCGCGATTCCCTCTTCCCGAAGACCGGTGCTCCGCATCCAGTACACCAACAACGATTCCTACCGCTGATGCTCGACATGCTCCTTGGATCTTCTGCATGGCGAGTTGAGGAAGGCTCATGACGGTGGTATTTCATGATGGAGTTCATGTTGCGACGCTGGTAGATGAACATGTCGCGTCGGCTCCTGGGAACAATGCAGGCAGACATGATGGATGAGAACGACCGTGAGAGCCTCGTGAAGAACTCTCGGAGACCCTTGAAACTGTACAAAAGCCGGACAGAGAGTCGCTAGAAGAGCTCGGGCAGGGTGCTGATTCCGACTGGAACCTCAGTGCACTGGTGAACGAGTTTTATACGCACTCAGAGACTCTGAGATTTTGAGATCTACCATTGAGTGAGGGGGTTGCGCACTATTCGCTGATCAATACGCTCATGCGGAATCCGCGGCTCGTAAAATCTCGGGACCCTAGGGGTTGCGCGGGGTAGTGGGGTTCGGCTATTCGGATTCCGCGGGATGCTCCGATGAGGAATTTCTGGTCGTAAGATGTGCCTCCTAATTGATCATTTTCGAAATTCGAAATCCGGAGCGAGCGAATGAATGAGAATTCCTCTCGCAGGCATTAATGAAATGAGGCACCTTTGCTGCTGCTCCGGTATGCGGGGTTCGATCTCTCCGGGATATCCGTTCTAAAGTCATGTCATGTAGAGTTTCTGTGTTCAAGCAAGATGGATGTTCTGCATGGGAAAGCCGAAATTTATCATGAGGAGAGCTATCAAATCGATGGGAGCGGCGTCGTCTCAGCAAGTTCCCGTGCCAACGGAAATGACCGCAGCGTAGGGATGGAGACCTCGGTTCCTTGGAGTGCTTCTGCTCGCTGTGCAGAATCATGCATTTTTCATCACTGGTGTCAGGAGGTTCTCTTGTCCGTGTGCGACGAAGATGAAGAAAGCAAGCACGGCATAAACACATAGAGTGCCACCGGGCGGAATTTTCCGGAATTCCGGGAGAACTGAGGGACGCCGCGTCCCTCAGTGGCACTCAATGTGTTTTAACACATTCCTTTGCGGAGGTTGTGCAACTCACATGCTTAGCTCTGCCATTCACCAGCTGGCGGAGCAAGTGGGGTTGATGTCGCCAAGGAAAAATAAATTGGTCGCTTATGGGAAGTGTTTCGTCTCTTGGATCAGCCGTCCGACTCGCGGAAAACTGCGAGACCTTCCCCGGAGTACCTCTGCCTCCCCAATCGTCACTCACTCGGCGGAGAGTTTGCCGGAGACGGCAGTCCGCCTCGCAGAGAACTTCGAAGCATTCCCTTCGCATTCGAATTCGTCGCAGACCTCGACTACTTTGAGCTCAGTCGGCGCAAGCGATGCGGCTAGGGCTCCGGAAAGAATAATTCCCACCACGATTTGGAGGAAACATATATCGACGAGGATTGAACCAAAAATTATCATATACCGAATACCGATGGTGATTGCATACGGACATCATATTTTGCGGATTCATGCATATAATCATGATCTGTTTCGTCATCGGGTGCTCCGTGGTGACGGGCTCTCCGTATTCTCGGGATCTATCCCAATTCAAGGGTTTCCCCAATCAGGTTCCAGAAGTACTGCTCGGTTCCTTGGTGGAACTCCAACGTTTATCCAACCCTCTCAGTCCATGCGCGAGATTGACGCCGAGGAGCCGGAGCCTGCGGTCTAGCGACCGGACGAGCAGGATGTGGCCCAGAAAACAGTGACCTCATCGAGCCATCGGTGCAGATCGAAGAAAAGAATCCCGGAGGATAGAAGCAGTGTAGATGCGAAATGTATAGTAATTTATGTACAGGTATCGTTGAAATTCTGAAGTCATCCTATCACGGCCTGTGAAGCCACCCGTCCGTCATCGAAGCTCCGTCGAGTCGAGCAAAGCTAAGACCTGGCTCGAAGCGTCAATGTCTCCTTTGATGCAATATTGTGCGCTATTGAGGCCCATACTGTCGAGGAAGTATCTGTAGTTCACCATCAGAGAGCACGAGTTGTTCAAGCCACGGAGTGAAGTGTCAGCCATCCAATTGATCCGCCACAGGGTTGCCCCGTTTTTCAGATGGAAATTCGCTGCAATCCGAAAGAAAGCATCATCCAGGCTGCTCCCTCCAATCGGAGAAACAGGAATTTCGGAAAAAGGGATACCCTGCCGATAAGATGGGCTCCACCAGCAAGAAGATCCCTGTATCCACCCACCGACTCCATTCAGGGCGAAGCCTCGGTGTTTCTCTCTGAACAGGTATTGTGCGCAAAGTCTCATCAAGGGTTCCTTCAATCGTTCTTTGAGCGTCTCATTTTTGTACCACAGATGGCTTTTGATCATCTCATAGAGCATGGCTGTTGCCTCACCGGCGTCTTCCTCTTCCGTGATCGTCTCCAGCTCATCAACAGTGAACGGACAGCTTCGTTCTTTCCGGGATGCCTGAAGTGAATCCAAATCTATAAAGGGACCTCTTTGATAATCCACTTTCGATAGTCGACCGAGCTCGACTCGAGTTAAACCACAGAAAATGAGCGCGCGGGAGCGAGGGATTCCGGAGCGATCTCTTCAACTCACTTGAGCGAGGCAGGTGAGTATCCAGTCCCTGAAACCCGGTATAGGTGATAGCGTGGAGAACGTTGACAGGCTTGGATGTTCAGCTTGTAGATCTTGCACGGCGTTCTTGATCAGGTATCTCCCGAGCTCTATGCCTTGGAGACCTTTTTGTGTAGATGTGATAGAATAGAATATAGCGGCATTTATCCGGGAGGGTTCTTCCAGGTTTTCCATGGATGAGGGGAGCGCCATGGCTTGCAGGGAACTCGTTGATTCCAGAGACTGCTGGTGCTGAACAATCTCCTGGAGAGCAGCGTGAAGGGGTTGAATTAGATTTAGAAATATCAGAACTCGTGTTTCAGTCGATGCGAGGCTCTCTACTCACTTTTATGCTTTCCGCTACGTGCTGCATCAGTGCGGTGTGCAGAACCACAATAGGCTCATTGGGCATGGTAGAATGACAGAAAACAAAACATCTCCGATAGGGTCCCACACGACGTTTCAAATCGAGCCAACCCCGCACCGGGTGCACGGCTTCGTACTCTGATATCTGGGGGCATAGGACTATTCAGAGGATGCGCGCGGGCGACTCGCAGATCTATCGCTCCTTCAAAATATGCTTGTGTATGTCTCGAGATCGCTCGCTCACCTTCTGCAGCATCTGACATGAGCTCTGCCACGTAATTCGCTCCACTTTCATCAGACCGGCTGAGAACCACACGGAGAGCAATTCTTTCAATTGGTTACTCATCGTCCGCAAGCCTGCTAGATCTGAGTTCGCGTTCTTCGCCAGAATATCCTGAAAACATGCTCGAATCGTAGATATTTCGAAATTCCACTCAACTCAGAGGACTATCCATCAGTATACAGAATCCGGACACTCAGGAACGCTCGAAACCGTACGTACCAACATGTGACCGCGAAGGTCGACGAGGAACTTCACTCCTCCATCGACCTTGCCGATTTGTTGAAATAAATCCATGTACTTCGGAGTGAGCGCCTGTCTGAGCTTCTCTTCCAGTCGAACGATGGGGATATCCTGTCACGGAATATCATCCCGAGAGATTAGCTACGCGCTAAGCAATCGTTGGCGGAGGATCAGAGGCGTGTGCGGGCGGAATGAATTGATCAAGACTCGTCTTCAATACCTTAGGGTCCTCATTCTTAAAGGTATCGAGGTATCCTTGCGCTGCGCCGCAAACGCTCCTTCGATCTACATCGAAGTCTGTGGCCAGCTTCTGCATGAATATCATCTGATCATCTTCAGATAAGGTCAAGTATCGTCTGCAGAGTTCACTGACGAGCTGTGGATTATCGACAAAACTTGAAGCATAGAATTGAACAAGTTCAAACAAAATAGATTCTCGAGAGGTTATTGCTCTGGTCCCGCTGTAAAACCTCTCAGGACCCCAGCAATAAATGGGAACCCCGATCTGGTACGACATTGCCGAATGGGACAGGGCGTCCGGGAAATTCTGAGACATACCTGAGAATTTTGTGGCGCCCTGGGGTCCTTCGGGAGGAGCGTGTCTTTAAGCAGTCTTTCAATACTAGAGGACAACAACCGATCCATGGGTCTCTGAGTGGAGAGTTTCAACAATAGCAGCGAGTTCTGAAACGAGTTCCATCAGTTCTCAGGATGCGGATGCAAGCACTCAGAAGGGGCGGTACTTTATTGAGTCAGGATTTGAGTCACGAGCCGACACTTGTCCAGAGAAGTACCTCCGACTGGGCGTTGTGTCCCGGATGAGAGAACCTCTACCAGGTTTCTCGCAGAAAGGTGGAAGCGTTTCTTAGATACCGATCCAATCGTTCTCTAGGCAGCTCACGTTTCGGGAGCGTACCCACATCCCTCTTTCTGGGTCATACTTGTTTCTAGCTGCCCGGTGGACTGTTTTCAAAGGACAGAATCGCCCTCTTTGGACTTGTATCGAGAAAATAAGCAATCGCTTCGGTTTTTCAGAGGGACCGCCAGACTTCGACGGACCCCGCGACGCGCATCTCCGTTGAAGCGTACATCGCTTGAATAAGGATAACCGATGACGCACGAATCAATGGGGTGAGCGGGGGCAGGGAATATCCCTCCTACTCTAATCTGTGTCGGCCAGACGAGCATGTGCTCATGTACCAGAATTGAGACCCACCGCATCTGACGCGAGGGAGATGGAGAGAATCACAGAATTCGACGCTGCAGGTTTCGATCCGCTAATCTGCACTTCCAGGCGGGATCCTCCGGGGACCCCTTTTTTTCCAAATTCTAGCATTTCATGAGTTAACGGTCTCTTTCCTCTCGGGGTGGAACTCTCGAACGCTTCAGAAACTGAGTCCCGCCAGCCGCGTACAGCATTCATGCTGTCAAATTTCATGATACCTCCACTAGCCGCTGTTCTGATCATCGATCATTTTTGATTATCCTGTCCCACTCCTACTTTCTCACATTTGGATCTCACCATGGATGCATGGCAGAGCTGCTCGCTTTCAAATCAGGTGAGAGCGCTTAGTGATTCGCCACCGGGCCCGATCCCTGGCACTCGGCCATGCAGGTTGGAGAAAGCACCGGATCATTGGGAGCTCATTCTAGAGAAAAACTTACTGCCGGTGCTCCGATATATTTCGGACGAGATTCCGTTGAGAATCCAGAGCTTAAAAATGACGCGCCTCTCGGAGTCTCACAGCAACAGGAGTTCAACGGCTCGTAGTGTCGGGTGATACGACTGCTCGAGAGTACCTAGTAGACCAGTCGGCTCATTCCTCTGCCTCACCTTCAGCATACTGCTCTGACTCGGGCGGAGGGCGCTGCTCTCTGGAAACAAGCTCTGTTTTCAAACAGAATCGACGTTCTGCTCACGCGAAGGTCCCCGCTTGCCGACGAGCAACGCTGTCTATGCGGAACGACTCGTCATCTGGTATGTTTCTTAGATAATCTTCAAGAAGACGGGAGATTGTCTCGGCATGGGGAATCCTCTTTTAAGAAACAGTTCGCTATCTCGAAGGGCTCTCACGACGGGCACTGAATCACGATCAGCTGTGTGACATCAGCTGGTAGTACACACGTTCGACCACCGGGAGGATAAGGTCCCTGTCTGCAGTTCCGCTCTTTTTAATAAATCGTCCTCGAGTACTCAGTCAGTAAATTGAGTCGACGATTTGATGCTTCACGGATATAACAACACACTGTGAATATTGGGACGCATGATGGAACAGGGGATCCTATAACCCTCTCCACCGAATGCATTCATCCTGGAGTGAGAGGGAGAGTGCGCGAATCTATACCTCACGATATACATATCGAGCTAATGCCGTATCGGGCGCTCGTCCTAAACTTGCTTAGGTGTCATAGTCGGTGATTTGATTCGCGGGGGACATTCCTTTCCACTAGTTCATGGCGATGTAATAGCAGGAACCAGAAGGGAGCGGTCCGAGTTCTGGGTTTGAGAGACAGTCGGGACGAGACGTGTTGGCCAAGTTGGTAGAGGGAATTTACCCGCCTTGGGCAATTCAGAAGGCAATCTGAAGAACAGGTTTCGGACTATCGAATCACGACCGGAGGCTCCAGAGCAGCTGTACGTCATTGCTGATCGATCGGGAGCTCCCCGCGAGCACTTTCTCCTCGCAGAGAGCGATACAATCATCCACTGCGTTCGCGTCCACAGACATCTATCCGGCAGAATAGATGTGCATGCAATTGCGGCCGCGGGAAGTAGGACATCTCCTCCGAAAGTCACTCGGTAGGAGAGCAACTAGGGGGCCCACGAATCTCGAAGACGATCCGTGTTCCCGGCTGTATCCGACGAATTCCCAACTCTGGAAACGGGTTTTGTAAGGACACGACCCGGTGCAGAGATACTAACCGTTTCGCATCGGGTGCGCTTGCCCACCCATGCATTCCGATCATCGTCCTCGAAAAATGCCTCCAGACCCCTGCAAATGCTTAATATCTCCGAAAATCGGCGACGGCGTCGTGGCTCGGTAGTTCGCGTCCTCAAGTACCTATCTTGACGACTCGGGGGCGTTCGAGATGACTCCGACTGGTGGTAAGTTCGCTCCAGCGAGGAATAGGATACTTAATCTGATCTCCCTCGAAAACAATAAGTGTTCCATAAGAAGAAAATTCTCCAGGATCCGCAGTCGGATCGAATGTCACGTCGGACCAATGTTCCGCCTCGAAATCCGCGCAGCCACCGGCGACGCTTTCTTTGCAGAGCGGATTGCAGCGTGGGCGTCGGCCCTGGCTCTTCGGCTCCTTGCGGCTGAACGATGGCATGAATAGTTCGTCTCGATCGTCGTCGGGTGTAATTATTCACTCCCAGAGAAGCGTCCCCTCCGTTCGGAGAGTTTACATCGGACTTCTCTCCGAAGAATAACATTCTACAGCCCCGTTACTGTGGCGGAGTTTCTGTGTCTTCATCCGAGTCATCATGAAGTGGGAGCTGTGTCCACGGATCTCGAGCAGCGGATTTGACATGCGAACTCAGCCGGATCCGAATCGATTTAGCTCAACCTTTTCTGAATAGTTTCAATGCCAAACATGAAGAGAGATGCGTATATCGTGACGGTTCCGTCTGAATCGCTTCAGCAATAGGCGAATTTCGGAGAGCTTCCAAAAATCATTCCAAGGATTCCAGAGGAGAAAACGCGGACACACCCCAGAGTCCGCTGTTTGAAAATACGTGAATAAACGGAGGAACAGTGAAACATCAAAGAATGCCTCGTTACGCCATGGATACTGCGCCGATTCAAGTGAACGGCATTTCCGAAGGTGCGTGATCGATTGATTGATTTATATTGATCTCTCATATGCACATATGATCCCCTTCAATTCAGGGGTGACACGTATTGCGCTCACAGATCTCGTTTCTCCCACTGCGTCTCGTACTCAGCTTCTGAACCGAGAGAACTTCGCCGGAATCCCTCCAGGCCAAGCCCTACGAGTGCTACAATGAAGCTTCTCTTCGGTGTAGATCTCCTTATGGAATGATATCGAGCTCGGTAGACTGTAAATAAACCCGTTTTTTCTTCTTCCGGCCAAGGAGCGATGGAATTATTCTTTCCCGTCGGCTCGGGTGGCAGGAAATCCATTCAGATCCCTATCAACGTCATCGCGGGGGTCGGGTTCCGGAGCAGGGTCTGCCATCGTCTTAAGACTTCAGCCCGGCACTTGCCGAAGGGCAGAGAAAGCTTGAGGATAGACTCGGATAGGAATTGCCTTCGGAGCTCTTACGGAGACCCGTTGGAAACACTTCACTTGGAATAGCCGGATTGGGGTCAGCAATCTTCCGCCCGATACAACGTCTTCCCAGAAGGGTATGCGGTGAGGCCGAATCCCTGAATTGCTCAAAGCTTCCGGCAGACCGAAAGTCAATGATACGCAATGCTTACCGAGCGATGGCTGATGTACGCTACATTTATCACAATCATATATTGTGTACTACATATTCTGTAACTAACGTAGGTTGCACGTTTGTCTCAGGGGATCCTGGAGCATAGGTAGCCTCGCAGAGACGACAGGGCAGCGGAACGGTGGGCTCAGCCTAGGGACTGGGAGATAGGATTTCTGTGAGAATCTTCCTTGACATTCGCTGCAGAGCTGGGGATAATCCCTTGTAATCTAGGGAGTCCCCGGAAAAGGCATTCTTCACTCCACATTCATTCGTTGCGCATTGGAGAAAGAGGAGAGTGATGAATGGAAACAATAGACGATCTCGGGAACTTCTCCACTGGAAAGATTATCTCGCTCGACCGAGTCGATATGGAAAACTCCATGATACTGGAAGCGTCCCCATTAGAGAATGGAGTTGAGCAGTCCGATATGATATGATGCAGTTTGAGTACGTGTGGTCTGTAGAACGACAACTTTTCGGAGTGCCTAGTCGTCTGGCTCGAAGACTCAGCCATGGAGTGGATTCCACAAAATGATGCTGGGTAGATGTTGCATGGATTGATTCCGAATTCATAAAAGTGATGGGCAGAAGTTTCTTATGCAGAGTATTTCGAGCGGCGCACATCCATCCGGATCCGGAACAGCTCGATTCAGCGCTTTCCGTCGTATACTCCTTTTATCTTCAAGCTTTCCGAAATAGGAATATGACTGCGTGGTGTCCCTGGGACAAGAGCTCAGAGTGTATCGATCCAGTCCGGCGACCGGTAATTAGCCATACTGCGACAATCGAGTCCCCACGAATGCTCATAGGATGATCCGTACTTCAGAGGGGAGGGTCTCGTCAGGCTGTGAGCGTCCCAGATTCGCCACAAAGGGACCTGAAAATTTGATCCTCATCGCTGTCGTCAGTCGCCACGGTTCAACGCCCAAATGAATATTCACATTCCACTTCCCTGAGGGAGATGTCGGGAACGGCAGCGTAAAAAGTTTCCCACCCACCGGGATGATTTCGGGCATTCTGCCGCAAGTTATATCGACTTCATCCGAAAGTCCTCTCTTCGATCGGTGTATCTGATTGTCCGAGTGCGATAGTGTTCTTTCAGAGCGCCAACGAGCCGCATCCTCCGTGAGTGCGGGGAAGCACCGTCGAACGGCTGAAGAATGATGTAGTCGGAAAATCTCGATAAGGATGAATCGAATCAACATGTTCAGTTCCGAATCTTGGGGGGGGGGCGGAGGGGGTTAACGGGGGTTTGTCCTTCGGGTGGAGAACTCGGGCTTCCGCACAATTCCCACTGTCTCTGAACTTCGGCGAGTTGGTTGTTTTGATACTTTCCGTGCTGAGAAGGATGAGGTGCGGCGATATCGGGAATTAGATCCTTCAAACGGCTGCTGAAGTCATACAGGCGGAGGAACTTCCGAATCGTTCGTCCAAACTGACTTTCGGAATCGTTTGTCCAGACTGACTTTCAAATTCCGATGCTGTACCGATTCAGGCTGGTACCCGTGTTCTCACGATCTCGCTGTGTTACAAGACTCTTCATGGCGGAGAGCTCTCAAGCCGGGAATCTCTGTATGGCTAATTGCACATTATGCATCAAGACAGAGTCTCAAGAAGCTCTCCCTAACAAGATGTCCGTGGCTGGCTTTCGGGATTAGTCACTGGAGAAGTTGATGGGATTTTTTCGCTAATCAACCTTTTGTGAAACGTTCCAAGCTCCTATCCGTGCTACCGGAGTCCCATCGAATGCTCGAGAATGATTGTGCTTGGATGATGCTCATTCCCTGCTCGAACATTAGGAGATCAAAGTTCCGACGCGTTATAAGCGCACTCCCCATGCTTCCTCATCCGGCATGGGTTCTCGCGGCGTGAACTTATTCACTGACGAGACGTCACTTGTCAGCCCATATCCAGTCCACCACGGTGACCGGATGAGCCTCCTTCGACGCAGTACTGGCGCTTGGATCCGTGAAGCATGGTTCTCCGCAGCAGGAGCACGGAGTCCATTTCGACATGGCCTTTTCTTTCCTGATCGAATGGAAGACTTCGGCTCCACACTCAGAGACTAACTCTCATGAGCGAGCTGACGGTGTGTGATTGGCTATCATTTTACGGACATTAGGAGCAATACAGACAATCACGGCGGAGCATTGAGATCCGAATATGTCAAGCAAAGATGTGCCGAGCTCAATATGAAAATTCGATTGACTCTCCAACACAAGGGTCATGCTTGTCGATGCGGAGATCCACCGGTGTCATCACTTATCACTTATCACACATGCAGCCTTCGCTTGCGAGTGATGAGAAATTTGAAATTCGAATTCGAGGTCTGCGGTACCAAATATCGTTCGTCCAAAGCCTGTGATTCCGACACAGCACGGACGATGGCGGATTTTTCGATAAACATACTCTCTTGATGGCTCCCTGCGATTGATAGAGTTCATGATCAAGGATTTTCGACCTAAGTCCTAAAGCCCGCAATAATCCCAGTAGGCATAGCTCTCGCGAATCATCTCAAGACCGTCACACATGATTGCCAAACCGCAGCCTCTTATCCGCTTCACCAAATTACCCCTCACTCCCGTGGCCATTAAGATTACGACCGGGCCTTGGGAAGCTGCCAGATAACCTTCAACGCGTAATTGCAAACGAGAGCATTTATGCGATACCGGGCTGAGTTGCTCCTTTGACTTTTTGGAGCAGTATGTGTGAGGAATTCTGATCGAAGAACCGAGTTTCTAGCGCTCCGGAGCTCAGAGATGATGAAGAGATCGAAGTCGGGTGCAAGACTCCCAGACAGCATAGGTTTCGTGGGAGAGAGAAATGAACAAAATGAGAGGCGTAATGATACGACAAAATTCGGAAACTCACGGAACTCCCAATGAGTCCTTCAAAACACGATTCGATCATACGGGCATGACAACTTTCATTTATTGAGCGCTCCGGTCAAGCTCGATTTCCTTAGAGAAATTAGATGAATTCCGTTCATTTCGACAAGTTTCATAGGAACTTTTTGTTGGCGAAGCTGCCAGGAAACGCCGGGACGTAAGGTTCATAATTCATTCTTACAAGACAGAGGACCCTTCTTCGTTGTTCTCAGACTTCGTTCGGATGGGTCAGCTCCTCCAAAAATTTGTCCAACAGTTCGCATATCGTGTCCACGTTCGCCTTCGTGAAAACCATCGGCGGCTTCAATTTGAGAACATTATTCCATTCGCCCTCCGTGCTCACTAGACAATGCTCCTCTTTGAAACGTCTCGAAACATAGAGGGCTTCGTCGGATGCCGGCTCCTTGGTGACCCGATTTTTCACCAAATCGATGCCAACGAAGAGTCCAGTTCCCCGAACATCACCTATCAATGGCCGGCGTCGCTGTATTTTGCACAGCTCCTCGATCAGATACTGCCCAACATCCAGCGCATGTTGCTGTAAATTCTCGTTCTCGATCACGTCAAGAACCGCATTGGCAATGGCAACCGAAACTGGGTTTCCTCCGTACGTATTGAAATATTCCGCACCTTGAGCTTCGAAGGCACGCGCAATTTCTTGGGTGGTGACAACGCACGCGATCGGATGGCCGTTCCCGATGGGCTTCCCTATCGTGACGATGTCGGGAACGACATCTTGCAACCGGAAAGCCCAGAACTCCGAGCCGACGCGGCCGAAACCGGTTTGTACTTCGTCTGCGATGCATACACCCCCGGCCTCTCGAACGTACTGGTATACGTATTTCAGATAATTCTGAGGGAGCGGGAACTGTCCTCCACACGAAACGAGACTTTCGCAGATGAAGCAAGCGAGACCTCTCTGATTGCTCCTCAGGTTTTCTATGATGGCCCCGACTTCATCGGCGTATAGTTTTCCGATGTCCACTGATTCGTCCTTGATCTGTGATCGTTGGTACTTTCCCCGGTATGAGCACGGCAACGGCGCGACGTGGACTGACTTCTTTTGTTTGTAGCCCTTGATGCGGTTGAACTTGTACGGACTAATGGACACTGTCGACTGCAGATGACCGTGGTACGCACCTTGCACGCAAATAACATCTTTGTTTCCTGTTTTGGCCTTGGCGAGCCGCATGGCGAGGTCGTTAGCTTCCGATCCCGAGTTAAGGAAATAAACAACAGATAGCTGCGGCGGGAAGTATCTCTGGAGCCGTTGAGCGTATAATACGAGGTTGTCGTGAAGGTATCGGGAGTTGGTGGACAGGAGTTGCATTTGTCTGTGGCCTGCGTCTACCACATGTGGATGACAGTGTCCGACATGCGCGACGTTGTTGATGCAGTCCAGGAAGGGAACGTTGTTCTCGTCGAAGAGGTACTGCTTTTCCCCGCGAACGATTTTCAGTGCACCGCTCGATTTGAAGAAGACAGTGCAGTTCTTACCAATGTGTATGTCTCGAAGTCGTAGAGTCTCCTCTTTGGAGATCTTCTCCAGAGGCGACTTTAATTCGTTCGACGCGGCAGAATTCATCACGGCAGGTCTCGTGTGGATTGTCACTCCGGTTGATTGTGAAGTCCTTGATTTGACCGACTTGTGGGGTCTGCTCGAAAAACTAGAACGGTCTTGAACAAACGCGATGACGATCCGCTATCAGGGCAGAAGTAGTCCGGTTAGGAAATCGAGCTTTCGCTGCGTGCACGGTCACTCAGTTGCACTGGAGAATGACTCGAGCTCTTTCACTCTTATGCAGCTGGCTCGTAACAAACAGCTCTCCACTCGGCTCTCTCTCTCAAAGCTCAGTCGGCAGAGAGACCCGATCGAAAACACGCAGCGGTGACGGCAATTCGATGGCGCGAGTGCGGTCGCGAAGAGCACATGGGGTCGTCATAATCTAAACTTCCTAATTATGAAACGCTCGATGTATTCGACGACTCTGCGTGGATCATCATCAGTGGGCTCGAGAGACACCTCGTCGACAATGGACTCTTGAAGCTCGCATTCCTCCGCTTGCGAATCCGACTCGAGAAAAAGCAGCATGGGTGCGGAGTTGCGGAGCACGTGAAGTCCATATAGGGTTCTCGAGACCATTAGAGCTCAAATTACCATCAGGCATCAATGAATGTGCATTTTTCGAAGAAGCGGGGCGAATCCGTTCCGTGTGTTGGACCCGTCGGCCCACATTCCTGATCGACTGATCACCCATCACCGATCACTGATTTGTTTCTGACGCTTTACCACGCGCAAATACGATGCATTACATGCACCAAGAAGCGGAAAGGATCATGCGCATATAGAAGCCTTTACGAGGGAAGACTCAGAATGGAGAACCTCTCCCTGTATTTCTTCGATCATATATCCTCGGAGAGGATATATCAAGGGCTCTCACACCTTGTGAGCTCCATAGGAAGCGTCCACAGTTCCGAATCTCAAACATGCATACCGGTGTGAGGCACCTCGGATGGAGGAGCTCGTTTGAGAATTCGGAACGGTGGCGGCCTGCAGGTTTTCGAGTTCTGACGGCCGGAGCGCTGCGGCATTCAGCGATCGCGATGATGAAAACTTCACGAAGTTCCAGAGCACGAAGCGAAGAATTCGATCAAAAGTAATCACCCCCTCCCTCCAGCGAGTCGTCTAAATGAGCCCACCCGAGACGTCTCGGAGGGCAAGGAGTGGGAGCATAGAGCGAAGAGACGAGCCCCTCCTGGAAATAGACCTCCCTGATACCTATGTGTGTACATTTGTCTATAGAAGAGTATTTCCCCGTCAATGGATTCCGCCCCTCGGCCGGCTCTCCTCTTAAGGTACTCGGAGAACAAAGAGATCATACTCGAATCCAACCTGGAGTAGGAAGTTTTGACCGACAAGTGTCTCGATGTACCAAACCGAAAAACGATCAGTATTATGCAGTCGCAGACCTCCAAGGAATCAGATATCGCTGCGAAAAGGTGCCGCGATGCTTATGCTGTCCCTGCGCTGGAGCGCGGAGGCATCAATTGAGTTCGAGACAAAATAGAATGAACTTAGTATAAGAAACCCGACCGTCGAATGCACCCGGGGGACATTCCTGAATTATTTCGGACTGAGCCGAGCAATAGGGGTGGTGAAAAGAGTCGATGGTCTCTAGCCCGGCTGCCGTAGCTCGGTGGGAAAGTTCTTACGAGAGAATCCCATATCCTTCTCCGGTTCGACGCCTCCTAAGGTCTCGACAAATCCATCACTGATCCGACTACTTACATCCACTCAAAGATGTCGCTGCCCGAGGTTCCGAGGATACAAGACTCCATATCGGAGGTGAGTTCTTCCAATCGCATCGGATGAGAGCTTATCCCGTGCGACTCAATTGACGAGCGGAGGAGAGAAGAACTAAATAGAACTTTGACACCCCCGAAATCGCGAGGCATGAGCCTCCGTGCACGTGAACGTGCCTATGAAAATGCAGTTCTGAGTACGAGCGATCTTGAACGTGAATTCGTTAGTCCATCGCCTACGGCATGTTCAAGGCAAGAAATCTCGATGAAGGGAGCTCTGCTGCCCTAGGACTGAGAAGCTTCTCTGCTGAAGACTTCAAGCTCAGACAAAACCTGCGTATCCCATAAGTCCCGTCGCGGGAATCACCATCGTAATGATCCGACCCCGGCGGAAAAGTCTGGATGGAGGCTGATCGGCTCTAAAGATCCTCGTTTCCGCCGCCACACCGATTACAGTTCCAAGACTCAATACTGCCAAATACATACAGGCAAGGTCGGCATTTTGGAATGATCATCCGATGGGAATACACGAAAAAGCAACCGGAGATTTTCACTGCGAGGCTCAATCTCTGGGGGAGGAGGGGGAAGAACGGACTCAGCAGATCAGAATTCGTTGAGCACAGCTTCCTCTGCTGTCTTGGCAAAATCACGGGATTTGTTCTATGGAAGACGTAGATTGAGCCGGCGCCGTCGCTGCAATGAAGTGTGGGAAACTCGATAATCCTCCTGACTTTTCTTTGAGATTTCCAGGGATCCAGAAGTATGCGATCCATTTTTCGTGGATTCATGGGCGCCATGGAGCGCTCCCTTGTGCTCTATAAGAGGATGGATCGAGTGATGTATTCCCAAGCGCTTCACAAACTCTAAGTGCTCGAAATTTGCAGTTCGCCAGTATTTTCGGTACCGAAGATGAGAATTACGGTGCCAGTCTGCCAGGGATCGAAAGAGAGAGAAGAGCTACACAAAAATAAACGGTGATCCCTCCATCTGGGATGGAATCGGTGAATACGAGTAAGGTATCCATGCTTTCCCGTCTGCGCTGAGGCGGCGGCGAGAAGCAGCTGAGAGATAGCGACGCTCATGAACCTCTCCCACGGAGCCTGAGGCCGATCGACTACATCCCTGGAACAGGTGATCTCAAGGGTTTGACAAAAACGGGGAAGCATGCGGAGTATTTTATCAGTCAGAGGGCAACTCAATTCATTTCCAAGTTTTGCATTCCCGCAAAAGAGTTCTCAGCCACGGTCTCAGCGTTGAGACCTCTCGACAGAGGCCCACATTTTGGGATCGAAACTGGAGACTTACGCGCCCCGCACTTCCGCGAAAGTGGAAGCATCGAGCCGGTGAAGCTCCTCGAACGGTCAATGAGCCGTTCAGACTTCATTGTTCGAGGAGTTACGGGAGGATGTGAGGCGAGCGAGCGGTTTTACAAACGAAATGGCAGCTGAGCCCTCCGGATGGCTCGAGAAAAGAGTCGACTCTGGAGTTTTCCCGGGGTGCTACAATGATAAGTTGGATTCCCTCAGGTGCTTTCGACGTCGCGGTGACGATGGATAGGCATCGTGAGAACGGCATCCCCTCCGGGACTTCTAGCTGCCGTTCTTAAGATTCTGACCACCACTGTATATCAGGAAACGAGCGAGGGACAATCAATCATCCATTCTACTCGACGGAGGAGAATGGCAGCATAGTCGTGTCACGTCCGGAGGAGATGGCCTCTGTTCTTCCATACTCTCTGGGAATGATCACTTCCTCAGGACTGCAAAACGCGGGAACATGGCCCCCGAGCTCTCAGTTCGGCAAAAAAACCGGGAGATCAATGACGGATGCCTCGACACACTCGAAGAGGACATGGTCAGTGGTGTTAGAGCCAATAAAACGGATTTTTCCCCTCCCCCCCCTATCCTCAGGAGTCATAATCAATCATCATGTTCTGAGCGAGTCGCGCTTTCCCTCAAGCCACAATAATATATGATAAGGATAAGCAATGCACCTCCGTATTATCGTTCGGGTCGGAGAAGCTTTGTTCCGAACGGAAGATCGAACTGTCCCAGCGAGGGGCATGGGGAAGCAGTCGCTCGAAGCCGCCGAAAATAGAACTCGATTGATAATTAGGAGCCGGAATCCGCCGACAATATTGAGACGGATCCCGACGACCCAAAGTATGGAGGTCGAATTATAAATCTAAGGCTCACTTCAGCGAGAGAGTCTTGTCCGTCTTTATTCTCTTGGAAAGATCATAGCATTCATGTGTGAAACCGCTTCAATTCTCATGGGCGAGATTAGTTTTAAATTTCCGAAATCAGTCCGGATCCGAGTCGTAGAGCACACCACATAAGCACGTAGTTAAGACATTTATGTGTTAAGATACGGCACCTCGACCGGCTCGTCTGGATTGTAATCATTGAAGTAGTCGTGCTCCAGCGCAGCTACCGCAGGGATCCGGCGAATCGGATTGTAGATGAGGCACTTCTGCAAGAGGTCCAACGCTACACCCGTGACCGGCTTGCAGTGTGCAGACAAGATGTTTGTTTTCCATTTGGGGAAATTCGGCTTGTAATCTGGCATGCTCGTCACCTCGGGCCACTCGCTTTCTGTCGGGGTGCCGAGTGTCCGGAAAATGCGGAACAGCTGATCGATTTCGGAGTCCCCATGGAAGAGGGGTTTCTTGGTGAAAAGCTCGGCAAAGATGCATCCTACCGACCAGATGTCGACTGGCGTGCAATATCTGGGAGAACCAAGAAGTACTTCGGGTGCTCGGTACCATAAAGTGACGACTTCGTGAGTATAAACGCGAACCGGGACGCTAAAAGAACGTGCAAGACCGAAGTCGGCGATTTTCAGTGAGCCATCATTGTTGACCAAGATGTTTTGCGGCTTCAGATCTCGATGCATGATGCGGCGCTGATGACAGTAAACCATGGCATCCATGAGTTGGTACATGAATTGCCGAATTACTGCTTCCGGTAAGAACTCTTTCTTCGGAATGCACGAGTCGAGGTAACGCTTCAAGTCCATTTTCAGAAATTCGAAAACGAGATAGAGCTTGCCTTCAGGGAGAACTGTTTCCACGAGACTGGAAGCAGCGAGAAGGAGTTGTTAGAATGGACCTCCCCGAAATGATTTGAAACACGACGGATTTTCCTCTAGGAACCCTGAGCTGGAATGCCCCTTTTCCGCGCCCACCTGACGATATTCTTGTGCTGTAGCTCCTTGAGTGTTGAGACCTCTCTGATAGCTGTCGAGGGAACGCCCTCATTTTCATTTTCGAGTCGAATCATTTTCATGGCGACTAGTTGATTCGATCGCCTGTCACGTCCTTTGTACACGACACCGTAGGTCCCTGGAAATTATGGAGAAACGCGTGAAGCAGTGAGCAGTGATCGGTGCTCGATGGCGACTCAGACTTAGGTTGTCGGGTGCCTCGAACGAAGCGGAGAAGCGTTCGACGTGACCCTATTCCCAAATTCGAACTCACCCTCGCCAATCTTCTCTATCTTCACGTAGTTCTCCATCGTGACCTGCAACAGGCTACACCTTAGCTCTTCGGAAGCGTCAACCTTTTCTCCGATTCCAACTAGAATAAAAGTAAGGTGCTCGGCCAGCTGGCTCCTCCCCACTACCACCACCACCGCCCCCACCCCCCAGGTCTCCATGTCGAATCTCACGAAAAACTAGCGGAAGCGAAGAAAACATCTTATGACCGTTGGGAGCGGGGGCTATCGTTCGTGAGCTTTTCAAGACTCTACAGCGTTCGTCTTCGAGCTTCGATCATTCAACCGCTCTGTCGGCGGACACGCTCAATCTTGAGCCGCAGATTTTCATTTCTGCATTCCAGGAGGAATATCTTCGAACAGTTAGTAGATTTAGATCATTAAACCTGATTTCCGCCGGGGTGGGAAAAGAAGGGCTACAGTGAGAACTCGGGACAGATGAGTACCCGGCGGAACATGCCGTACGAAGAGATGAGCTCGAGCTCGAATAAACATGGCCGAGATTTCAGGGGGATATACTCCGAATCTTGACGTCCCATTCAATTGGGAGCGACAATTGCTGGAACAGTCGCCCAGGTTTGCCGGGGGAGGTTTACCTATAAATTGTTTCCTTCCGGGAAGCGTTTCGATAGGTTTCGGTCCCTAGATTTCCGTAACGTCTGATGCCACACTAGTCTCCCACCGAACAACTGAGACGTTGGAGTATCTAGGCCGCGTTGACTTCAGGTTTCGTCGGAGATCCGAAAACGGATTTCATGCAAAATTTATGCGCACTCCATCGCCAAGGATTACGACGATAGAATGCAATTCGTTTCGCTCGGACTAGGGTCGGGAAAGTGTAAGGATCTGGTGATTTCACCTCTCCGAAAGGCGAGGCTGTCCCAGCCGTACCGGAGACCGTTGGAAGGAACATTTGAATACTTGACAGGAGTTCGCACGTATGAGATCGTTGTTCTAAACGAATGACACTTACAGTTCTTGACGGATCACCCTTACGGGGTTCACAATGAAGGGGTGAACTATCACCCACGATCGAAGATGGAAATTCGGGAAAATCCTACGAACGACTTGCAGAAGCTGATCGCTGACGACGATAGTTTTGCGCGCTCCCAAAGCGTCCAGGTGGCGCTGCCGACCCACGCGATCACAGCGCGAAAATTCGAAGCTCGGCAGACGAGCCCCTTGCTCGCGCACATCTTCACTGTTTGATTCGACCCCTCGCTTTCGGCGTCCTGGTCTGCCGGAAGATCTCGAACTGCGAGTAACTCAGCCGACCTACTCCCGTATCCCATCGAATGGGTCTCGTCGGCTGTAGGTTAGGGCTTGACTGCGAAATCGTGGCTTTTCCCAGAGGAGAGGAAGCTTATCAATTGCCAGATTGATCACTCCTCGCATGTATCTTGATCCAGACCATTATGGGATTCGAGAATCAATGGCGAGAATCATGATCTAAGATCGGGAAGTTATCGCCTCGCACCGCGTGTAAGTCGAGGGGCTGAGAATCGGCTGCGTGGGAGAATTGTCGTACAATATGCTGCGGAATCGTAGGGGACTTGGTGTGATGGAGCTCAACCCAAAATTTAATACAGCATACGTTTATTGAAATCATCGATATTGGATGAATGATTCATCGATTATAACGTCATCATTGTTCGATCTTCAGTAGAGGGACTCCTTGCAAGATTATGCAATAGATCGTTTGTGCTCCTTGTTGTTATTGACAAATGTTTCATAGAAAAACTTCGCTTTGTAGAGTTCCGGATTCGGTCTATTCCTCAGCCTCGCCTTCGGCCTCTTTCTTGGCACCCAGGGCCCATTCCGGTTTTTCGACCTGCGGAAGGGAGACGAATTAATGCCCGACACCCCAACCCGTGTCATGACTCGACACGTGACAGGCGCTGGGCATAAAATTGATATATCAGTGAAGTCAGGGCGTGTTATCACTCTTCAGCAACAAGCAACTCACTGGCTTGACGTCCTCGGTGAGTTCCTTGAACTCCTTCTTGACTTGCTTGAGTCCGGCACGGAAATCGATTTCTGTCTTGTCTGTTCTGACCTTGAGCTTGTCGAACTTGGACACTTTCTTGAGAGCGGGTTTGACGCTGAAGACAGAGAACCGGTTATATTGAGCGGAGAATTCCCTTCTTCAGCGCTGACGTTCCTAGCGTGAGCTACCCTCCCGAATAGGAAGGGAAGTCAAAGGTCGAATTCCATGGATGATTACGGAACGTTATTCACGGAGAATACTCACAACTTGCCACGAAGATCGTTCACTTGGATATTCAGCTCGTTGATCTGCAAGATTCAATTCTGTGAGTGAATTTCTGACTGTGGGCTTTGTCGACGCTCCCTTTGTTGGCGTGGCGGTTAATTAGCGACTGCGTTGCAACGGGCCATGGTGCAACATTGAACATACAGGGACGAGACTCGACCAAGCTCGAATTGAGTTACGCAAATGAATACGCGAGTTCAGCGTATCATACGGTATCCACTGGACAGTTTCATCTTGTACGAGTACCTGATAGTCCTTTTGTCTCACAATGAATTCCAGATCGTATTTCTCTGACTCCACGGCCAGGATCCGTTGGTAGTATTCTTTGCAGATGGCTTGCAGGTTGGCTAAAGCAGACATAGCATACGGCTTATGTTACACACCACAGAAAGAATAAGACGAGACAACAACATATGACGAGTAACAACATATTTGACAGGAAAATTGACAGATGAAGAAGTGAGGCACGTATATCCGAACGGACAGCTGACGAGATTATGTCGCCGACGCGGACTCCGTTCGAGGCAACGAATGACTCTAGGCGGATCGAGACGTACGTCGGAGCGGAGAAGCGCCAGAGAGGATACAGGAAACTCAGAAAAAAAGAGAGAAATCCACGAAAACTTTCGATGTAAAAAGCTATGGGTCCAGCAGCTCCCAGCGAAGCACGCATTCAAGAATGAGCTGTGTGACTTCGGATTGATTCCCAGTTTTGTTCATCGGCTTTCTGTATACCATACGCGAAGCAAGAGGAGCTCCGATCTCGACGAGCGAGGGGGAAACCTATCCATCAAAGCATCATTGCTCTGCAATGCAAAGGCGCTCTGCGCACCACTCGCTCGAAAGAGCGGAAGAGATTCTCGTTTCAGGACATCACAGGTTTGACACGCATTTTCAGGACGATTTGCATTTTCAGGATGTTTGGCTTTCAGTTTGGAGCAACAAAACTCGAAAAAGCAAAAACAACAGCAATAACAACAACGATTAAAGTGAGTCAGTGGCCATCATCACAACGCTCGGAATCAATAACAGATGGGCAGTACTTCGTCTGTTCAGCTTCCGTCCTTATTTACCAAGAAATCCTTCTGTCGGACTTCGTATTCGAGGTCGTACTTCTTGTCTTCGAGCTCGGTGATGCGTTTCTGGTAATCTTTAAGGATCTGCTGCAGGGTGGCTGGATTTGTCGCAAAACAACAAAACGTGAGTTCCCCGACGAGAGAAAAATCATCAAGAAAAAACCATGCTTCAATACCGCGATTGATCGACTCTTAGACAGTTGCGTCGTCCTGAGCCTGACGACCGTACCGCGAGGTCCAGGCGAAAATTCGCGACTTGCTCCTGATCGACCCGTCAGGAAGCAAAACTCTCGAATCTCTTGTGTTCAGGATCGCTCCAGGCTCAATTTGAATGAGATGAGGGACTGGTGAGGATTTTCCATGACCTTACCTTCGTTGGCGGAATCGACAGGTTTGGGGTTCCCGCAGCGCTGAGCAATCGTCGTCCTTCTCTGTTCGGCCTTGCGTTCCTGTTCTTTCTTCAGCTCATCGGCGGCTTTTTTACGCAGCAGTGCCTGGAGGGAGCCCAGTTTCAGATACGATTGGACAATGGCGAATTCTAGAGAGCTCCTGCAGAGCTCGAGCATTAGCTCGAGTGCCTCAATCCCACTGACCCTGAGTTTCTTCTTCCTTTCCGGTGTCATGAAGCCTCCTTTGCCTCCCTTCTTGGCCTTCGAGGCTTCCTCGAGACGCCGCCTGACCTCGGCCTTCTTGCGCTCCTTCTCCTCCATCTTCCTGATCTCTTCTTCCGACATCTCGGGCATCTTGGTTGTTGGTTGGGGGAAGCTGTACTGAAAAGGGTGTCTGGACATAAATATTGAGGAGAGCGGACCTACATCGAGAGCTACGAAATGGATGCATAATCATTCAAGCTCTTCCAGAGTTCGAATTATTCTCAATCAGGGGACGATTCTGCGGAGGAATTCGGTATAGTGTCTCCGGAAGTTCCGAGTAATTTCCTCTCCGTCAAAGAGGGGAACGGGTTTTTCCCTCGATTCGGAAGAGATGCTTCGCGAGGGCTTCCGTCTTCGGTCGTTGCCGCGAACCAACTCTTGAGAATGGAGTTTCGTATTATAATGTTGCTGTCCGTGTAATAGGAATCAGTCTCCCTTGTTGACATTTAGAGTTTCCTCCTTCCCGGAAGACCTACTATGCGAGAATGTAGGCTTCCTATTGTTCAGCTGGCAATGTTTCCCACCCGAGCGCGACCGAAAGGGCGCTTAGCCGTGTCGCCGGTTGCTCTGCGAGGAAGGTCCGAACCTGGCTGTCTTTCCAAAGTGACCTTCGGTCTCCTTAGAACAGGTGCTCGAAATCTAGCGCTCTCCCTCCGGCCAGCTCAGCGAGAGAGTCAAGCTAAACTGCCCACGTGACCGCAGACTCTGATAAGAGGTTCCCGTGCTGAGCCCTGAGCCTCAATCCAAACAGGTATTGCGCGCAAACTCGTGTTCCCGAAGTCGAGATGCATGTTCGTCGTCCCTCTTTTGGCGAATCCAAACCCGGCTGAGCGGCGAACTCCCAGTCTTTGCAGTGATCCCCAGTACGTAATGGACTTTCTTTGGAGCTTCGAGGACAAAATTTACGACGCAATCGCATCGAAACCGATGTGCGGGGCTCATTCCGGCTGATTAGGCGGCGAACCCAGCCTCGACTCCGATAGCTGTCTTGGCCCAGGGAACGTCGGCGAAGAAGCGAGTTAGAGCGCAATGGGTCCGAGCTCTCCACAAAAGGTTCTCCGCGCTGTTGCTGAGACCAGCAATCAGAGCCCTATCGCGTCGAATGTCCTCTCCTCAGTCAGCTTCCGAGAGAGCGGAAAGAAGTGTACATGCTTTTCTCAAATAGAGAATGAATGCTTTGCAAATACACTGCGTCTCGCTGCTCCTCTCTCTCTCCCTCTCAGGAACGAAGCAGACCCTGTCGGTTTGTCTCTCTGTATCCGGTACAACTTGGTTCGGACGGACTTCCTAGCCTCAGAATTTCCGATGGAGCGTTCAATCGCCCATACGTACTCGAATAATAAGATCGTTCGCATTTGAGGCGCTTCAAATAGCATATCTAGAGACCATGCGAGACTCCGTATAATAGCCGCATCGGAACAGAAAGCCACCCAACATGAAAACGCCAGACAAGAACAACAGAGATTTCTCGTCGAAACGCTCGCCGGGTTTCTCTTCGTAAAGATCGGAGAGCTTCCGGTCGACGGCATCGGCTCAGCAGCTGAGAGTGCGTTGGCTGGACTGATCTCTAAACATATTGAGACTGTTTCTGGCACTTCGATGACAGATTCTCATAACACTCTCAGTTCCGACGACAGACTCGCCCTTCGAATTCAGGAGTATCCAGGAGTACTCTGGTACGCTATTTCCGTTCCTTTGTTCGCAGCTCTATTCCGTTGCTTCACTCCCCCTTGGGTTTCTATCGAAGAGTGTCCGTCCAAACTTATTGCGAAGAGCACAGACGTCCTGATCACAGTATCCAACAGTCAGATCCGTTGTCATCGAGCCCGATTCATTTGAACTGAAGAGCTCCGAGCGTGTTCGGAGCTCCACTTCCGGGTTGAGGCTCGTCGACATCTTGGCATGAACTTACCTCCGAAACAAGCGAGGAGACACTCACAAGTCCCGCACAGATGTCCAACTACGAGCCGTTGGTAGGGACCCTCGATACCATTGTGGGCTCTGGTGAGAGGGCGGGCAAGCGGACGAGCAAGAAGAAAGACCAGACCTCACCCTGGTGCCTGAGCCCTGCCTGGATGTTGGCTGGCCGCTTGGTTGCCATCTAGTGACTGCTAGTGACCTCCATTCAGACCCGGCAGTAGAGAGTCACAGCGCTGTCTTAAAATAGACTCCACCGCAAATCCCCCGTAACACCGAATAAACTTCTCAGGGGATGATCAGCATTTTTGTCGTCAACGATAAGATGTTCAAGTTCTTCCCGAGCGCTCCATCTCTTGTTTCTCCGTGCGGACGAAGTTCATTCGAAGACGGAACGATAAGACTTTGCCGTGATGAATCTCGGTGGAAGGTGGGATGCGAAGGGGACGGCAATGTCTAATCGTGTGGGCATTCAATTAATCAATCAGAAGATGGGACGAACTGCTTTCGCTCCCTCTTATGCCGTACGGAGAGAGCTCTTGAATCGTCGACTTAGGAGCCCACGGCAGAGGCCATCGAGTGTTCTTCCGACAGCATACCTCAGACAGTCACCAGAGGGCCATCTCGGACGCCGAGTCATTGTTATACATAGATCATGATGTCTAATGTAGCTGCGAGAAATTCGGTAGCGAGAGTGGGAGAAGCTCTGTGAGAATGGTGAACATCCGCCTACACTTTTGACTCTATTTGAGAACTACGTACCGGCAGGGGGTTGACGCCGTTCCAGAGGAATTGGATTCGACGAGGTCCCTGGCATCGGTGACTGATTCCATTCGGGCGGAGTTCGCATTGGGAAGCTCAGTCGGATTTGCAAGTCCGCGACCACAAGCTCGTTGTTAAAGGAATCGTAGAGGTCTCTGTCAACGACCGGTCGCGAGCGAGCTGACAAGTGTGAGCGATGGTCAGTCTCATCGCTCAAAAGACTCTGAAGCGAACTCATTCAGACCGGTCGCTTTGAAATCAGTACAAAAACAACACACTTTTATTTAGCAGCAGCTTTCCAAAAAACACCCACGCTCACCTCGAGTCTCGATATTATCTTGAAATTATTTTATTAATACCCATCCGTCATCTGGATAGGGAATTTTCTCGCACGGTCCGGCGGAAAAGAACGAATTCACCGGTCCGCCGTCCCAAGGGTGCGATAATCTCGGAAGCGTCGATGGAATCTCCATGATGACACAAATAATTCAGCGCATTTATCGATGGGCACTCTCACACCGAGGATCCGAACAGTCGCTCCACCTTACGGCTTGATCAGGCAAAGAACTTCCGATCTCGATCCGGTCGGTGTTCGTCACAGAATGACCCTGGAACAAGCTGAGATGAAGACGAATTGCCCTACGGAAGCTTGCTGGTAAACTACTTTCTCTGTGGTACACAAATAAAACGCGCTTATGCAATGAACGTCCGGCGCGTTAATTTCCCCCACCCGATAGCCTCCAACGCCATCGAAACATGAATCATCGGGATGAAAATCTCATCATCGTCTGCCCTGTTAGTGGAGTTAACCAACTTGAACGTCAGAGGCAGCTTTCACCCCGGCCAACAGACGAGCACGCAGATGTCTCGTGTCCTTGAACATTGGATCACGGCGGTTTGTTCTTCCGTATTTTATATGCGAGACTCCTTCGGGAGAGGAATAGCTCGCCTGAAGGAAACCAAATAGCACAGAGCTCGCTCAATCTATGATTCACCCTCGATGGATGTCACGTCGACTGGCCTCAAGGTCAAGACATTTGTGAAACAAAAGTTTCCAGAAGTCCTCAAAGGAGAGCCCACCCACAAGTAGTTTGTCATCTAGATTTGTTTGACGTCGCCTGCCCGAGATGAGAGAAATAGCTGCCAGCCAGCGGTGCTCTCCGTAGAACTGACTCGCGATCAAGCGTTTCAATTCGAGCACGGTACCGCTCCCTCGGTTCGTCAGCTCGAGCTATTGGCGTAGGAAGTGCGGCGAGACTTCAGTACGAATATCGTTCATCGACGAATCGATCCAATAAAATCTCTATCCAATTATGGGGAGCGTACTCAAAAATCGCTGCGAGCATGATGTCTCATAGCGAGACACTCACTCAGTCGCTACAGGTGGAACTATATGGGCCGTCCCTCGCTCCTCAAGAGATAGTGATGTTGTCCCAGAATTGAGAGCCAGATTTACACACTCTACATCGCTCGTGTTTTTAAGAGGTCTTGCCGTTGATAGGCCGTCAGGTAGTTCATTTGCGAAGAGTCGCCTCTCGCTCCTCGCTCGTTCTGAGAGACTCTCCCGGGCGAACGACGCTCGGGAGAATCGCTGTGTGACGTTTGTTGACACACACAAATTGATCGCAGGCGAAAGCATATTCCTGCCGCATGCGGCTTCCCACTCGAGCAGCTGAAGTTTTCGAAGATCGCTCCGGTTCCCGGTTTCAACTCTTTTCAAAAGCGAAGCAATGGCTCCGAGGAATTTCGTCCCAGACGTACCTATTCGGAAAATGAGACACAGGACTTCGAATGACCACCGGTCGGGACTGCAGCTGGATCTCGAGCAGCAACGAAACCTGAATGCGGGAATCACGGGTGGAGCCGGAGTTCATTCTTTTCTCCTACAGCTACGAAGCGCTTCTAGGTCTCAGTCGAAAGAGAGTCAGGTGGCTCTTCAAGCAACGCGAGTGGTTTGACGCTAAACAACAGAGCTCAACCGGCAGAACTACTCGCCGGTCAGCTTGCTGTTCCGTTCGGTGGCCAAATCGATGTAGACCGGCTGAATCGGGCTGACTGGGAGAAATCTCGCATGGGAAAACGAGTCGGAGCACGCGGTCGGGCAGACGAGCGGGCTACGGGCGGGCGGTCGATCAGGCACGCCTGCAGGCGAACACGCTGCTGAGAGAGCGACCCAGCCTGCCGTCTCGTAGGCTGGGTCTACCCACCCATGTGATGCGCTAGCGGTTCATTCTCGAGACGCTGGTATTCTCCTCAAAAGACCGCGACGAGAAGAGCTCCGTGTTCAGCCTTCCGCGCACTCGAATGCCTAAATTTGCAAGTCTGTGGGGCATCGTCCAGGGAATTCAAAGCTCAAAAAACATTCTTCCGGCCTCGATTCAGCAGATCTTTTGGGCTTCGTCGTTCGAAACTCGGGAGGTTCATTCACCTCATCTTCTTCCGTACAGAACCGAATGATCTGACTGAGTGCTACTCGAGTTCCGGATCCGAACCCACAGTTTGTTGGCTTTTGAAGGCGCGGGGTTCCTGTTCAGTTCTGAATGCAGATCTCACTCAGAACGGGCAGCCAATGCTGACGTCTCCCTATTGCTTCCGATGCATGAGGAAAATCATGAAATTTCAATGAGGATGCCGGAGAAGGTGTCCGACTAACGATCTGCTATTTCCTCGAATAATTCCGCTTTCGATCGCGGTCGATCTAGTTGCTGAGCTCTTTCCGCGGACAAGGTCGAAGGAATCCGGTGCACGACTCTCATGACTTCTCGATTACGCCAGAATACTCATAGGAGTTCCCTGATCAACAAAGCAATCTGATCGAGATTTCCCGATTCTCGATACAGATGCAGGGCAGTCGAGTTGAGTCTCGAAGCGATTTGAGCGTTCGATATGAAAATCTATAAGACTCCGGATGAAATCCACATAGATCGGAAGAATCGCGATATGCAATGAATCTGACATCATCCAGAAATTTCCAAAAACGCCAGGAGCGGAGTTTTTGGAATAATGATTTCAGCTCTCAGCGCGGGGCTTCGGTCGTTGAAAAGCCGTCACTCGCACCCGACTCGCGGACGAGATCCCGCTACGGATCCCGGAGAAAACAATCCCCGGAATCGACAGGGTGGCGAGACGCTTCGCGCCTTTCGAAAGACTATACAAACAGTCTACAAACGAGAATCTTGCAAACTCGGAGTCGAAATCGTAGTCGGACGCCTCGAAGAACTCCAAGATGCAGGCTCGCCTCAAATATCTGATGTTCTGCGTGCTTGTTTCGAAGACTTCAGCGTGGAATGATGCGGCAATAAAATCGTGGTCGGACTATCATCGCATCCTAAAGCTCTTGATTGCCGGGGAGCCGATTCTCCTCGTGTACCACGACTTCTCTCACGCATTGGAGGTCTTCAAGAGGTACCCAAACCAACAAATCTGCGTTGAGCCTCGATATACATTGGAGCGCTGTCTCTTCGACAGGATGCTGGTTTTGAGCACTCTCAATGTGCGGAGCTATAAGAAGCGTTATTCAGAGGTTATCCTCCGCCTGTGTCCTCTCGGAACTGTTTACTATTTGCTGAACGATCTTCAAATCCGTGCCTGGTGGTTTGGGGTTTTGCCTCTGTTCTTGCCTCTATCGCCTACAATGAAGAAGGGTCTCTTCTATGGTTTCAAGCATGAGCTGACCAGTCTGAGACCCTATGAGAAGCCAACGTATCCGCCTTCCTGGAAGAGCTCTTTTTACACAGAAAAGGCTTCGATGGTCGACGTCACAGCCCACATGACAGGATCGAGCGGGGGATTCATGTTCTTCTTCGATGTCGGCAACCGCACTCTGGAATCCGGTCAAACGATGTGGCGACAGACGGACGTTAGCATTCAAACAAATTTCGATACTATTGCGTACGATGTCGAAGTACCTCTGGCCATCGGAGTGTACAAACCCCAGAATCCGGCTCTGGTTCAAATGACGGACGAGAACTTCTCCGACGAATACTCAAAAATCGCGGCATTGCTTTTGGGTAGCCTTGTGGCTCTACTGACGCATTTCTCTTCTCCACGAGACACTCTCCTCTACGCGGCCTATGTGACTACGACGTCCGTTATCGCGGCGATTCCGATGAACTTCTCCAAACCAAGCGTCGGGCTCGTGCTATCCTTGGGATGTTGGCTCTTTCTCGGTCAGATTTTCGTTTCCATCATGAAGGGTGAAGTCGTTAAACAAATTTCAATGGGACCTCAGGACAAGATCAGTTTCGTCCATGGCTGCGAAGGAATATATGACGCGGTCCTCGAAGAAGGCGTGGTCGCTGAAACAGCTTTCCTCCCTTTCGACAGGGCAGCGGCGGTCGCAAGCCTCCTCCGATACAGGCCTGTATGCATATACGATCTTCTCGGAGCTCGACCTTTCCTGACTCACCTCCGACAGGAATATCCTAAAGCCGAAGTATACTCCATCAAACATACGCAGAAAACGGTGTTGCGATTTCTTCCGAATAACCTGTTCATAAAGCGAGTGGATACGATCGGAAGATTCCTCGAAAGAGCAAAAATCTGTCCGATTAGAGGCTTCATGTATTATCTAAGACCTCTCGAGGGCGGTATCCTCACAGGGGCTAGATTGACTTACTACTGGAAGCTCGATAGATCCGCTTTGGCCCGACGAATCTGGGAGGCGATATCAACGCCCGGACTCCATTACTCGAAGCACGTGAGAGGACTAGAGGAATATGCAGGATCTTCGACGGGATTCTCAGCAACGAGCTTCAAACTCTGCTCAGATATACTCGAGATTGGAGCTTCGGTCTCATTCGGGATTTTCGCGATTTCCTATGCTTCTTATCACCGAGCGAGTCTCCTTACTCTAGCGAGAAGGCGAACTCGGTTCCCTGCGTGGATCAACTCTCTTGTCGAGCTAGTCGGAACAGGATCGACAACCTCGAGGAGTGTTCCCTCGACTCGGAGGACAGGCTCCAAGATATCCTCCTAGATTGTTTTCACTTTCCGCCCTCATTGAAGCGTAAACTCGGCTCGACCGTGCGTCCAAGGGTTTTCGCAGGTTGTTCATTGCTTGGGGGAGTGAAAAATTAAGAGCGGAGGAAGTCGATGCCGCGGCTCAAATAAATACTATTCTATGATTCGGAGCTTGACCAGTAGATGGAAGTTCTGGGTTGCTCGGAGAGGCTCACGGGGCGTGCCCCGGGAGTTCTTGTCATCAAGACTCCAAGTGTTCTCGAGCTCATTCACGATAAAATCCAAGCTCTTGACGCTGCAGACATTGATCGCTTACATTAATATCTCGTCTAAATTCTACATGATATTTATTATTTCTCATGACATGAAAGGATACTCACTCTCCCTCTGGTCGTCCTGATCTTCTCATTTCCACCAGTACAGCCGCTCGGTTTCAAGACTGATCCGGCTGAAACCGGAGCTTCGAATCGATTTTCCGCTTGTAGCTTGTGTCATGCTTCTCGATACTTCCTCCACCTGAGGATTCCGTCTCCCCACACGAATATGCCCGCAAAAGCCCGATACTCCCAGCCGACAGTTGAATTCGCTGCCAATACACCGAATGAAGCGGTTTTCGCATGCAATGTCAGCTTGCTCAACAAGTTAATGGAGGAAAATTATTTCCGAGAGCCATTGGCAATATGCAGATCAGCCCCTGACTTGATGAAGGCGACGATCGGCGGCGATATTGATTGAGAGCTGTCTACCGTACGCCGGCAAATACGAGAGAGAATCGCTCCTGCATTCGACCACGGTTGAAGTATTCAAACATCGTAGCCTGGTCAGGCGACAGGGCCCGAACCCTCAGGAGCTCTCCGGATCGCGGAGGACTGTTGTCTGTCAAGGCTCGGTTCCGGGCTGGGCAAAATGAGGGGAGGGAAGTTGACACAAGCCCTTTCGCATCGACGAACTTTGAAGCAATGTCTCAACGAAATCCCCGGCGATGGAGAGCTGACCTACGCATCGCTTGATACCAGAAGATGAGTACTCTTCACATTGACGTGCACGATAAGTCGAGCAGATCTTCACAAACAGGCCGTGTGCGACGGGGGTCGGTCTGGTTCATTTCGATTGCGATCAAAATCGACCAACGGTTCTGGTTCCCGTGAGCTATATGAGCGCCGGAATTCAGCAGAAGGGGGTGCTCTTCCCTCTCTGCGACGCTATCATGATAGCTTTCGATTTTCCGTAGAGCGATTCTGACGGGCTGAAGAATTTCTGGTGCCTGTATGAATCGAAAACGATCAAACTTCTGAGGGGCCCTCGGATGACTTTCCTCCGTCCAAGGAGAAATGAGCACGCGAAGACGGCACACGACGCCGACCAACCGTTGACGAGCATGTCCCAGCACATCTGGAAACTCGTACCTGAGAAACCCTTCGACGAGTCTGCAAACTTTTTGAGTTCGATTTTGTGACGCAAGTACTGCTCGTCGGGCTTTCTGTAGAATTGCTCCAGGAATTTGAAGATTTTGGTGTCTTCCGAGCGCCAGTACGTTCTGAATCTGGCCCCTTTGAAGAGGCCGTTCTCCAATGATCGATAGAGGTAGATTCCACCCCTGATCGGACACAACATCGGACTAACGAAAAGCTGAGAGAGCCAATGAGTTGGAATGAGGGAGTCCGTATTTAGCGGCGTCTCCACAAGGTACATGGCGATAAGGCCCTCGTATCTTATCTTGTAGACTTCGGCAGCTGGGTACCTTGTTGTGAAGTTCGTTAGGAAAGATTCACCGTGGAAGACATCGAGGATACACACGGGCTCGTACCCGATGAGTTTTGCGGCGACACTGTATGCTTCCTGGGGTAGGACAAATATTTCACCGATGACCTCGCCATTCATT
Organism: Galendromus occidentalis; assembly: GCF_000255335.2. Classification (NCBI taxonomy): domain Eukaryota; kingdom Metazoa; phylum Arthropoda; class Arachnida; order Mesostigmata; family Phytoseiidae; genus Galendromus; species Galendromus occidentalis. The sequence goes on from NW_003803996.1 coordinate 834,475, forward strand.
GCAGTCGTTTCTCGCACCGGATCGAAGGGTGACACGCAGTCGTCGATTCGTTGGATTCTATCTGTCGGGCCCATCGATACTTGCATCACTAATTCGCCTTTCATAATCGACACGAAGACTTGACTGAGGAAAAGCCAGAATCCAAAGGTCAGCACAACTTTGACACCCGGCTTCGTCAAATTCATCGGAATCGGAGCGACCAAAGATATCGCTGTCATGGAAGCGGAACCGACGAGACTTAGTCTCCGGTCAGAGAAACGTATCAGCACAGCCACCGCGACGCCCAGCCCGAGCACAACGGCCTTCGAAATACCGTCGGAAAAGCTCTCGTCGGTCATTTGTATCAGACGAAGATTCTGAGGTTTGTAAACCGCCACAACCGTCAATGTCTCCATGCCGATCAGAGGTTTATCTAGAAAACTTGGTCGAGCGATCGCTGTGGCGGACCACAGCCCGTGGAAATGGCGAAGGGTGTGATTGTCTATTCTGAACGTCAGCATGAAACTTGCAGCCGAACCGAACACGGAGTACACGACGCCAGTTACAGAAGCTCTCTTTCTGGCGAAAGAATCCTCCCATGTCGGAGGGTACTTGGGTTGTTTATAAGTTCCTAAGCGCACCGGAGCACTTGATCCTTGAAGGAGACCTCTTCTCATCCCCATCTCGGGTAAGTAGAAGATACGGAGCAGGCGATAGAAAAAGTAATGGAGTTTGAGATCGCTGAGCAGGTGGAAATCGGTGCCAAGTGGACACATACGGAAAGCGAATCCCGGAAATTGCTCCTGGTAGCTCGATGGATTCAGGGAACTGAGCACCAATATCCTCGGATGAGGACATCGTTTGACGAATCTCTGGATCCCGGAAATTATTTGTTGCGAGGGAAAGCTCCTGAAGAATTGCAGTTCATAGTTGAAACGATACAACACGATGAGCAGAGGTTTCCTGGCGGCGTAGAGCTTCACCACAGCTCTGTAGCGAGGCCAATCCCCGCGACCGACGTCACGAGCGCCGGAGAAGTCCAGATGACGCAACAATATGATCAGGTTCACGAGTCGGAAGTCCATCGCGCAAAGAGAATGACTTAATAAGATCTGCTTCGAACGGAGGACCCCCGATTCCTTCGGCTGCACTCAGCAGTCGTCAAGCTCAATCCGAGTGATTTCCTCAAAGGAGAAGGGAAAATCCGATATCCCCTTCCGTCGCGCAGTCGAGAGTCCTCTCGGGCAGGAGAAGATAAGCACCGGGGAATTCCCGCGATTTCCGCAGAGCTTCCCCCCGCTGCACAGAAGGCTCAAGGAATGCCGAACGTTCTCGCGGGAGACGCGAGGTTCTGTCTACTTATGAGACGCACCACGAAGGAAGGATCAGCCGCCACGAAACCCAAGACGTCCTGCCCTCCCATCTCAAAATTGCCCGTACCTTCCTGCTGATCATAATCCGCATCGCGTGTCAGAGATGGTATCGTCTTCCGGATTGCCGAGTCGGGCATTTCCGATCAGTATCTAACGGGGTAGCCCGGTGACTCGATCGCCTCCCTAGAAGATTTGTCAGATCCCACCCCTGTCCGCTTGATTGGATATCGACTCTCTGTCGCGATTCAATTCGAGATAGGTACCTTCCTCTGATAGACATCGGTAGACGTCGATGAAGCCGTCAGCTTGATTGGCTACTCTCCCCGAAGGAATGAGTTCCGTTGCCAGGTTGCGAAGTCGCGACTGGGATATCGCTGTTCCCTTTTCGAGATATTGCGGCGGTTGGTGCGGACCGTGACCGCCTGTGTATCACGCCGCTTCTCATAAGTACGAGGTCCGGGAGGATCGGGACTTCTGACTTCCTTCGATCGACTTTCGACCAAACTCGAGATCGCAGCCAACTTCAACGCGGGTTCCCGACAGAAAGGGAACGCGACATATGACCTGGGTCATATGTCGCGGTTCCTTCGATGACCTGAGCCGATTCCGAGAGAACACTTGATCGATCAACTTCATACACCGAGCGCAAGATCCCGGGATGAGCCAGAGTATCGTCACCGTGCGTAGGGCTGGGAATTCATCGCGGGATTCACGGTCGCGCCAAAAGCCGTGAATTCCTTGCTTTTTCCCAAGATGCTCTCGTGAGAGAAGTGAACTCTGATGCTATGGGAGATGGAGCTCCGACAGAGGCATTAATCCACAATCGGAGACTAGCACAACCGGATCTCACGACCCTTGCCGGAAGTTTCAGACAACCTGATTACCAATTATCACAAGCGAAGAATCGATTCCGTATAGTATTGGAATTCTATATTATTCGGGGAAGAGATATCTAATACCAAGCTCTGACCTTCCGTCTCAGCTAGGTATATCTAAGTTCGCCCTAGTTTCCCCCGAGAATAGGCTCATCCACCATCGGAGAATATAAAGGTCAGAGCTATGGAATGGCTGACCTTACGGGAGTTGTTCTTCGACAAGAAGGCATTCGTATCTCGTCATCAGAACATGGGAATACATTACTCGGGTAGATTACGAATCCTCCCTTACGAATATTTATCGGCAGCGGTATTTACTTTCATGACAGGCAATGCATTGAACAGGTATCATTCCTCGATCATCCATTATCGAGAGTTGAAGCTGCGACGAGCAATGTAAGAAACCATAACGGCGCAACCGAGCGGCATCAACAACGCTTTCGCCGTCCGTCCCGCGGACATCTATGATACTCGCAACAAAGTATGGCGGAATCTCAAGGGAATCGAGATTAAAGCCGACTATTCCCCGAGCCGTGCAGCTCTTTGCCAGAGCTACCTTTGCATTATTACCGATTTGTACCTCTTAACATTTTTTGTCATACTACAGATCATTCGAAGTTTTTCACACCATGTGTCGGTTTCTTCAAGTCACCTAAAAATTCAAGAATTGAAATGCTTCATATTTGGAATACCTCTCCCTTTTACGTATAATCACCGGTAAGTTCACTCAGCGTTGTTAGATGTACGAACTCTCTTGCGTAGTATCCCCCCTATAGAATAGAAGCGCTTGCGCTCCGTTTGTGAGACTTTTTTCGGCTCTCTCCCCCAGCGATTTCGGCGTTCCGATGAATGATTTGGCAAAGTACGATCGCGGCTCTTTATGAGTTGCAATGCATACTCTACGTGGACGGATGTCGCAGCCATCGCCCGTACGTCTCTGTCGATCGCGAGGCGCCGGAGCAACCGCGACGTCGTCGTCGCAGTAAGCGACTTCTCAGGTACGGGCGTCACGCAATGCGTAGGTCTTTCCCATTGCTTGAGAATGAGCCGAGTCCCGAGGGGCGGCGTAAGGGCAGAATCGCGCTGCGGAGGCATCACGACGTGCAAGCAGACGTCGAGATTCCTCGAGGCGCCAGAGTTGGTTCCGACGACTTGATCGTCAGCATCCATCGCGACAGGTCCTCGGTGGCGAAGCCACACGGCGCTCGGAGACAATTGATCAGTGAAACAGTCCACTCATTTCGAGGCCATCCAGTGTCAACGTGACAGGTACTGTGGCCGAGGCCGATGAATGCCTCGGTGGCTTGATCTTGGCGAGGGGAGATGAGCATGAGTAGGCAGAAGCGTACGTAATCCGAAGCGTACGCGCACAACGTGATTTTCACGGGGTTGATCGAGCTGGCCAAGGCGTGGTTTGCGACCACGGGCTCGCAAATGCGACCCCGTGAATGTGGTCATTTCAAGCAATCGGAAAGGGCATTAGGAGAGCCGTATGTCTCAAAGGCTGATACATGGAATCTGGTCGACGGATAAGAATGAGAGTACCCGTGGAGGTCGAGTAACTTGCAAGAGCTTGGCGGTACCGTGACTGAGGGGAAGGTCAGGGGAGGAGGTGTGGCCGGACCACCCCGGGCGCCACTCCTCCGAACATTCTCGGGCCGTCTTTTTCGATTGGTGCACGCACAAATGTCGCAAACCTCGCGGTCGGTGGGTTCGGGGGGTCGGGGGATCTCAAACTATTTTACAAAGACTTCTTACCCATGTTTGGCCCATCCAATTCATTTGTTGTGCGAGATCATACGGGAACAGTTTGAGGAAGTCAATGCATTTGTCTGTCGCACAAAGAGCATAATTTCATGGCAAGACCAGCGACGTTCGGAATCTCAAGGCTGTGATGCGCGACTTGGGACCGAACGATGAATTCGGGGCGCTTTCAACGTAATCGATCCCCGACTGATCGGAACAAGTCTCCCATCTGGGAGAGACACTCTTCTCGGCGTAGATGCTCTCTCTCATATGCGAGATGCATGTCTTCAACGGCGATCGATCTGAACCCTGACATCGTGTTGGGCTCGAGTAAAGCGATGGGTCGAGTCAGGGGGAGAGAAATTCGGATTCCATCAGGAAGCCTCAGGATTCCGGTTTCAGCGCGCGACATCTAATCTCCCCAGAGGATCCTCTGAGAGCCATAGCCACAAGAAGGAGTGGTATCTTTCGTTCGAGAATTCCCTCTCTCGAATAGCTTTGATCATCATCAAGAGCTCTATGAGAGGCCATTCGATAATCAAAGAGCAGTCTACTTGGTTTAAGGAGTTGAGAATAAGCTTCCACACTTCCTGCATTATTGATATACGTACGAGGATGTTCACGGTTCCTGGAGCCTCAAGCTCAAAGGTTCATCTTCGATTGCAGCTCCTCCATGCCCTAGGGGCTCGTCCCGATTATCGGATTTGAATTATTCCAAGTTGAAAAAAAACTTCTCTCAGGTCATGGACCAGGGGGGTATCTCTTCACCTAAATGAGAGGTCCGCTGCAACAAATACAGCAGCTCGGGCTGCTGCTGTGGGTGGTGCTGTTGCTGTGCTCGTTGGTTTTTGTGTCGCTGCGGCTTCCGGTGTTGGTGTTGCTGTTGCTTTAGCAGCTGCAGCCGGTTTTCTTCCTGCTGCTCCCGCAGCATGAGCAGTTGCTGCTGCGTCGAGTTTCGTTGCTCTTTCAGCAGTTTGTGCTGTTGTTGCCGTTGTTGCTGGTGTAGCTCTTGTTGCTATTGTTGCAATAGCTGCCCGCGCACCTGTGCATTCTCTTCCCCGAGAATCTCGATGGTTCTCTGCAAGAATAGGATAGTTCTATTCAGAGATGGCTGAAGCCACGAGTTATCATTTCGTCCTTGACGATAGAGTACAAACCCTACATGTGGTGAATCGACAAGCTTCAATCGACATGATACTCTTGCCATGAACGTAGATTTCCCACACTGCTATAGCCTTGAGAATGCTCTCAACCGAATACAAATGCCCTAGAATCCCGCGTATAACGAACCCTTGATGGCGGAGAAAAGTTCCGCGTATAACGAACCTCCCGCATAGCGAACCCCGCGGATAACGGACCTTCCGTATAACGAACCTTCCGTATGAGGAACCTTCCGTACAAAAAACTTTCCGTGTATTGAACCTCCCGTATAACGTATAGAGTGTATGAGAGCGGTGAAGCTCAGCTATATGAGCACCCTGGCGGATTTATCCTGGACTGTGCTCGAGAAAACGACCACTGAGTTTCGATATCTAGATTGCTGAGGCTGGAAATCGACGATCGTTCATCATAAGCGAGGTTCTTCATGCGGAGGGCTCGTTATACGCGAGGTCCGTTATACGGGAGGTTCCTTATACGCGGGGTCCCTTATACGGGAGGTTCCCTATTCGCGAGGTTCATATACGGAAGGTTCGTTATACCCGGAACTTTAGGTATGACTGCGATTGTGGAATGAATAGCGCGAGAGCCGGGGGAGTGATCTTTCCATGTCCTCTCTGGTCCCTGAGCGGGTCCGCGAAGTCGAATAAGTTCACCGTCAATTTTGCGGAGCACGACGACTAAGCGCGGAGCTCATGCGGCACACAGGATAGTAAGGGACCGGTCGCTAAGCGATCGAAATGAATCCAAAATACTGAGAATAGAAATCAACGATGGATTGGCAACGGAAACGTCCAGATAGAGTCGGTTCGAATTCGTCCGAGTCGACGTCTCCTGTTTACTCGTAGCCCCAGCGACCGACACGATGGTTACGGTGGAATATTCGCGGTTCCTGATGCGATGATTGATGAGGAGGTCCCCTGTGCCCAGCTCTTGTCTGCAGGTTCCTTTGCCGAATACATTTGCTTCGGTTGCGAGCAGGCCTACGGTCAGCCTCCCGAGCATCGCGATCGCGTTGCCGGCCCGAAATCGCCGACCGGAACTCTGACAAGGCCATGGCCCAGCGTCAATCTTTCGCGTTGTTCCCACCCGTTCGAGTCTTTCCTCTGTCACGGACGGAGCTGCCTGTCGCTCCATTCGCTCGCAGGAAGCACGCACCTCGCCCACTCAGTACACCATGCAATCAGCACATAACATTCACTGGGAGATCGAGTCGGGAATGTGTAACAGGGATCCATTTAGAAATGTTCAATATCGCGGATAATCCGCCTCTTTTGTCCAGGACAAGCAGTCCTATTTATGATGTAACCAGGAACCTCGATATAATCACTGGGGTTCGCACGCGCGTAAGTGACGTCCATCGGCGCAGAGCCGGCCTCTCCAAAATTTCGCTCCAGGTGGTTCGCCATCAGCCGGTCGAGGGCCGAGAGGTGTCGGAGACTTTGTGGAAGCCACAGTGGCGGAGAAAGGGGGAGCTGATCGATGATCGATCAATACAATTATCACGATCACCCAGGCAGCCTCAGCGCTCCTCAGGAAGTTCAGTGTCCGGGTTCAAATGCCGAGTGTTCATCAAGATTTCGGTGACGATCAGAGGCTCGAACCCTTCATCGTTATCATTCCATCATCTCCCGGAGGTCGTCCATCGATCTGGAAATCTCCGAGATACATTTCGTTATCGCGCGACGCACCCCACATGATATCAGCAAGTTCAAGTCTTGTGTCTTCATTTCTCCCGCGGTTCCGAACCGCAACTGCGGTGCGTTCGTCGCATCCTCAACTTTTCTTGCCCATCACGAAGCCTCGTTGCTCCGATCTCCTACAGGAACAGAATCGAGGACCAAGATCGCACCGGGATGTGAAAGCGACACAGAGCTACGATGAAACTGTGTGTCTTCCCGTAGTAGACGAGGATATGAATTCAGAAAACCATGGTCCTGCCCGTTGGAGTACCCCGGTCTGGAAACGGCACTAATCGATCTCCCGATGACTGCCCGAGTACCGTGAGCTTTGGCGCTCCTGACACCCTTGTCAAGTACGTTCTCAATTATGACGGACTGCGATTTTGGGGAAAGCAGTTCGTCTAGCGTGGTCTGGATCCTCTCGTAGAGCTCATGTCTCTTGATTTTTTCATTTTTCGTCGGGGCAATCCGCAAAGGGGTGACCCTATCATTCTCAAAAGGAGCTGCGATTGCGAAAAGGGGAAGGGGACTGAGCGGAAGGTCAGAGGAAGAGGCAGAATGATTGTTTCGAGTCCGCCCAATTTCCTCGTTAGAATCAACATCCGCCCCGCCCGACCACAGCAAACAGGCTCGACAACCCTCCAGGGCTTACGTGCCTCCCCTGCCGCGCGACTTGGGCCTGTTGAAAACGCCTGCAGCCGAGAAGAACTCATGGCCTGAGCCTTCAGGAACGATGCGCCATTGTTCTCCGATATGTGGTCGGTGAATAAGAGGACTCGGAGGAATGAGAGGCGCCGGAAGGTCATGTACCGAGGTGCGGCATGGATTGAGGGTTATACAACCCCTGACCTGAAGCTTTCGGGGACACCCCGCCATTCATTTTGAGACAAGGGGGAATTCCGTCGAACTCACTGTCATCGTTGCTCGGGCTGATCTGATAGAAAATGGAGGCGTTGAGCATGTGTGTGTGTGATGCCATGAATACTTGCACGTGATCCCACATCGCTCCTCCACGGCCTCCTCTGGCCGAAACAAAGAAACGTAATCTTCCGGAACTCGAGCCGTGATTCCGGGATCATTCTTCTCTCACGGGGGGGGCTGGGGAATGGGGTCAAACAAGGCGAGACTCGACATTTTCATTCCGTATTCCACTTGTATTTCACAAAGAAGAGAGGGCAGATCTCAGCAAGGTTATTGGGGACAGATCTCGAGGAATCTCAGCGTTCAGTGCTCTTCTGGTTTACTCTCTGTTTGCCTCCGTTCGTCGTTTGAATCGTTTTGAGTGATTTTCGGAAATGAACCAGTGGATGCGACATGGAATCGGCGGTATTCTATGAGCCACGAGTTCGTGTCCGATAGGCAGTGGCGTACGGTGGGGGCAGATTTTCTCGCCCTGCTCCTACAAGAGAACTCGATGGTTCCCGTCCATCGAGCTCTATCCAATCCGGACAATGATGGTTCGCAAAATCGGATTCACCTATTATATATTCACCTAAGCAGCCTAGGCGGCTGAGTCTCTGACTCTGACTCTGACTAACTGGTCGAGCTCACGAGTCGAGACTCGAGACTTAGCTTCAGCTCAAAATGAGATCTTTCTGATGTCACGTCGTTCTTCAGTCGGTGAGACACAGTCTGTCTGAATGATACGGAAGACTGTCTTTAGAGGTGATGAGGTAATGGATAAAGGGGTGATTCGTTCTACCTGATGTGATGATCTCTTTCTCCGTCCGCCTCCTCTCGGGGGAGATGCCGGAGTCTCTCGGATGCTAGCAAGCCGAACTAGTGCGGTAGGAGGTATCACGAAATCGGTCGAATATGAGAATCGGAGAAAAATGCATGAAATTGAAGACCCGAAGCTCCAGAAGGAATATGCCGGAGTCGCCCTAGTCATCCACAAGATCATACCTGGCATGATGAGGTTGTTCCTGGCTGAATTGTCGTCCAGAGCCATGTCTGCCACTGGTTGAAGAAATATTCTCAGGAGGCAGTCGGAAAATTAAAGAAATATAATTAACACTCGACTAGGGATAGCAATGAGCGGCTCACGTTCTCGTTTGATGATCCTGAAGACGATCTCATTCCGATCGATGGTCCGATGGGATCCTGGGGCGTCATTCTCCACACTTCGAGCTCCAAGATTAGGTGAGGCCCCCATTTTCGCTCTTGTTCTTCCTCCTTCTACTCTGCCGGAGTAACCGGTGATCGGAATTGAGGCTCACTTTTGGTGATGCTCGACCAAGACATTCCTCGATCAGTCGAGCTTCGCACAGAAGCTTGTGAATTGCGGGGCGAGACGTGCTCCGCCGAAATCCGTCCTCGACGCGGAGCCGGAAGACTCAGATATAGGTCCACGCCGCGCCACGGACAATAACAGTTTCTCCGCAGCCGCTAAGAATCTGGGCGTCGTTGGAAAATTCGTCATTCTCGTAGATACGTGGATGCCAGAATTTCCTCTGTGAGGCTGTGCTGTCGGGGACAGCCCTCGATTCCCCGAGTACCCTGTCCCAGAATATTTAGTGTTCATGCGGCTGAGCTCTTAGACTGACCAATAATGCTTTGGAATGACTCGATTTGCACACCAAGATCTAAGGAAAAAGAGCAAGTTCCTCTCGAATTCAAATCCTAAAAGGTGTTCCTGGGTGGTCATCAAGGTGGGCAAACGGATTCTCCAATTTTTGGGGATTTCACTCACTATATTTCGGACGAAGAAGATCCGTGGGCTCTCTCGATTCCCGGGTGAGTGGTGAGAAAGCGGGATTGAGAGAGCTGTGCGGCTGATTCGGATGCCCCCGACCTCGCGTCGAGAAGAATCATCAGGGCGGTTGACACAGAAGGACGAAGAGAACCATTAATCATTAGTCGTAAATCCGACTAGAGGGGTGAATCATAGAGGCAGGAATACTGGGCGTTTTTATTCGCATTCTATCCGCTTCAATCTGTCTGGGTATTTCGAGGTTTCCTGATCCTATGCTCGCTCCGAAGCTCCCATTTGAGTCCGCGATCCCAATCGCATAACAGGCGGTACCGATGTTCAGCAATGAACCTAGGAGCATCTTCTATCTCTCCATTTGACCGCCCTGGTCGCGATTGGCAATCTTTGTTCCCCCTCTTACTCGACCTAGAATAAGGGTGCGCTTCTCTTACAGGTATGAGTATACCGATCGAATGTTGGGCTCTGATACTCATTCAGAGCTCCATGAGAGGCAAAACAAAAATCAAAAAACGGTCTTCTCGCTTGAATAAGTTAAGAATGTGCTTCCACACTCCCTGCTTTATTGATAAAGGAGTATTTCAACGGTTCCCGTAGCGCGAACTTTCACCTTTGAGCGCTGGGGGTTCGTCCCGAATATCCAATTTCAATGATTCTAAGTCGAAAAAGGAAACGCTTTCCCGAGTAATGGACTAGAGGAGTCTCGCTTCACCTAAACTAAAGGGCCAGGTTCTCAAGAGGTGCAGAGCAAGGCTACATGAACGATCCCAGATATTCGAGTGTGGCTCCACCACTCTCGCACACAAAAAGGCGATCAAATCTTGCTCCAGCTCTGGAGTCTCATGAGCTCCGGAGTTTCGCTCAGTTTGGCCGGAGATTCGAACTCTTTCAAGCATGTTTCTGAACCTCCTTGACAATGTTCTGCACGACTTCCGTCGTGGTTGCTTGACCGCCGAGATCGGGCGTGTGCAGCTTGTCGACGTTTATGGTTTTGTCGATAGCCCGAGCAATGACCTGCGCATGATCTGTCAGACCCAGATGATAGAGCAAATCGACTCCTGCATTCATCATGGCGATTGGGTTGGCGATGTTCTTTCCTGCGATCGATTTGCCCGTGTTCCTCGTCCCGGTTTCGAAAACTGCATAATCTTTGCCGTAATTCCGTCCAGACGCGATTCCCGGCCCGCCGGTGATTCCGCACGCCAAGTTTGTGAGAATGTTCCCGTACAAATTCGGGAGGAGCAAAACATCGAATTGGTTGGGGTTGGCCACGAGTTGCATGGAACAGTTGTCAATGATGATGTTGTCGAATTCCAGCTCCGGATACTCCTTGGCCATCTCCGTGCAACGGCTCAGGAACAAACCGTCCGACAGTTTCCTGAAGTCGACAGAGGGAATGAAAAAAAAGATCAATCGCAACAATACGGGAGCCTGACGAGGAGAGGCAATCCTTCGGAAGACGCTCGCTTCCTGTGGTCATAAGAGGAGGGATGGTGCTTTGGAACGAGCGACGGGAGATGCGGAAAAAAGAGTCGGAGGAAAACTAACATGATGTTGGCCTTGTGAACACAGGTGACCTTCTTACGACCGTTGTTTTTCGCCCACTCGAAGGCGTAACGAGCGATTTCGTCACTTCTCGTCTTGGTGATCACTTTGAGAGATTCCACCACCCCCTTGATCGATGTATGCTCCTCGCTCGAATACTCTCCCTCTAGAATTGAGAATCAGAAGAATTTTTCCGAAAACTGATCTTAGCTGCTTCCCCCGGGCGCATTCCTGATTCGTTATTCATCGACAAGCGTCCAATCGAAGGCTTTCCTACCTGTATTCTGACGGATCAGAACGATATCGATGTCCTGGTGTCGAGTTTCGATGCCAGGTTGAGAGGTGACGTGCACAATGTTAGCGAAGAGGCCCAACCGGAGACGCAGCTCGACGTTCCTGGATTTGCAATTCGGATCATTGTGGCGGGTTTCGATGTTGCCTTTTATAGCGACTCCGTTCCGTTTCACCGCCGTGATAGCTTGTTCCAGGAGATCCACGTCGTCTCTTGATGAGTCTAAGTGCACTTCCTCAAAATCAACGGGAACTCCGCCGTATCTGGAAAGGTATAGTATTTCTATCACGGAACGCCATCGCCGCATTCGGTTCTTTCGGGAATGAGAGACATCGTTCAGGATTCAAGTGCCAGCATGACCGACTCCTCGAGAACAGGTGTCCGAGTCTGTTATGTCAGGGACTCTTACCGGAAGACTTCTTTGACGTATCCGATCAGTTCGGGCCCGATTCCGTCGCCTGGCAGAGCGGTGACCATGTAACGGCCTCCGTATTTGCTCTTGTCGGTCCTCGTTCCGGATACATGCTATAAGAAGGAAGATTCCGTTATTGGGAGCCTTGTCTCTAGCTGCTCAAGGTAGACTACATGCTGTAAGATCGAGAAGGTGAGAGGGTGGCCGATAGCCGAAAAAGTGTGCTCGGAATTGTTCGCATATTCCCATGACCAAGTCAGAGAACCCGAGGAAGACCATCATCTCCCCGGGTTCACGTCCGAAAACAAATCTCGTCCGAAAGAGGATGCAAGGGTGCAATACATCGATGTTTCCAAGCATATGTGCTTCCCGAACCGTCGCGGGAGAGAGTGTCGCAAACAGAGATAGGTTAAAAGTTAATTTCATTGAAAAGCTCTTACGTAGACATTGTCATTGTATCTGTGAACGATCTGCAATGAATCGGTGTTAGAGTTAGCGCTCTCCAGCCATCAAATCAAACGTCGGAGAATAGTTCCGCGCGGACCGGCTGAATGGGAGAAAATATCGAACGCGTTGTTATGATTGAAATGTAGGCCCACAGCTCAAGTCGTGCAGAACCCGCTGGAGATGGGACTGTTATCGATGCATTCTTGGCACTGCAAACGAGTATCGCACTCGGCGGAGAGTCGACCCGCAGATCCTTCGAACTTTCGTCGAAGTTTCGGAGCGGGAGACGAGCTGCTACGCGCTGACCCCGTCGTGTCCTCTACTCACCGTACGATTGGGGATGATCTGGGACGCGGCAAAAGCTCGCTTGGCCAACAAGGCGGGCTTCAGTATCTGTTTCGAGAGAGACATGCTGCGCTCAGGACGACAATCTCCTTCGTCTCAGATGGCTGAATTATCCCCCGACCACTGTTATTATTGTCTCCGAGCTCGAATACTGAGTGGTTTCGGTTTTGAACCTTGGCGCGCTTTTTCAATAGGTTTTCCGATCCTTCAGGGAAGATCGTGCGAATTTGAGGACGAGATGTTCGCCAGTATGGAGCTCGGGAGCACGAGGGTGCTCCACTCATTGAGCAGCCTCTCCATAGCGTCCTAGGGCTCGAATTCCCTCGCGTAGGGGAATCGCCTGCACCCGACAGTCGGCTCCTCTGAAAGTGATCCATCCTGTTCGAACTAAATCTCATGAGCGCGAATGCCGGAAAAAGGATCTTCCGGCCGAAGCCGATCGAGCTTCAACGCTCGCGAAACGTGCGTCCCGGTATTTTCATCCAGGAGAATCCGACCCCTCAAGGCAAGGGAGGAAGACGGGCATCACTCAAAGACTCAAAGAGTATCAGGGTCCGTTTATCGAGGATATATATTTTATATCGAGAGACCTCGCTCAAGAGTTCACTGGCCAATAACCGGAGTACACGGCGCGTCCTTCGCACAAACACGTCTCGGAAAGTCGGAGCCGGGAGGAATTGGAAATATCTCGCTAGAATGCCGATGGCCTCGCTGGCATAGCTTGATAAGATTCAGACACCATCTCCATGACAAGATTATTCAATAAAGATTTACTTTTTCGTTCGAAACACGTCAAGAGACCTCCGCCGTCGGCCCGAAGTCGATTACCCTGGGATCCGGTCCCGAAAATATCTATCTATATTCCTTGCGATGCCGCAGTCATAAGGATTAGATTATCGAAATCATCAGCGTCATCGGCTTGGTTATCGGTTTTGCCACCAAGCTGACGACCGATGACGTCACGATTCCGAATGGTCACGAGACTGCCGATGTCGGATCGCGGGTGGTATCATACCTCGTGATATCGCGATAAGCGGAATGGAAGATCCTGGGAATCCCCGCGGAAACGTGGTGCAAGAAAGCGATACCCATATCCAGGGATGAGAACATATATTTTCATGTGGGTTCCTACGCGTATCTTTCCATCAGAAACAATGATCCCCACACTGGTCGGTGAGAAACGTAATTTGGACAATGTACAGAATGAGTCTCCCTTCATAGGCGATTCGATGAAGCGCTGCTCTTCCTCCATCTGCGGTCATGGCTTCCACTACGGATCCAGAGTTTTCAAATATATCATTCAGTTATCCTTGTCCTTGTTGAACCTCGAGGTTTTGCTAGATTTACTCTTAGACGACAGACTCCCTCCGAATCGGCGTCCGTCTTTCGGGGGCGCTTCGGTCGTTCGTGACGTCTTCTTGCTCAATGAAGAGGAAGAGGAGGATGACGACGACGATGAGGAAGAAGACGAGCTCGAAGCTAGAACGATAGAGGGCCGAAGAAAATGAATCAGTTAGAAAAGAATACGGAGCACGCGGACCGATTCCGAGACTCGGTCCTTCGCGCATCATAGGATTCGGACATCCACCGAGAATCCACCTCCGGGAGTTCATTCAGGTACACTCCGGAGGTGGTTCTCCCGGCCGTGATCTCCAGACCTCGCGTAGCGAGGCTTTCACGAAAGTTTCCCGTCCCGAGAGAGCAACATTCTCCTGAGAGATGTGAATTTCCCTACCTCCACGTTTAGGCTTCTGTGTGGTCGTCGTGGTCGATCTCGTCTTCGTATTGCTTCTCACGGGAGCTGCTGTGGTCCTCTCCACCCGGGGTCCACCTGGAGGGCGTGGGGTAACAGTTGTACTGACCTGACCACCAGTGGCCGGATTCTTGATGAACGACGGCAGCGTGGGTCGGCTCCTCTGGCCAGGCGCCGGTGTCACCTACATGGGGAAAATATACTCCTCATCGATATCTGGTACAGGTTTTCATAAGGCCTCATCGTGAAAGCTTGTCGAGAGCTAATTGACCCGCAGAATTCTCTTGTTCGTACAGGACGAAGTTTTTCCCTGTGAAATGTAATGGGTAGAGGGCAAAAGGGACGCCTTCGGTCGATGTCTGAACGGAAACGCGCTGCGGCATCGGTGGCGTTGAGTTGAACGCCTCAATCGCTGATGACTTGATGATGGTTTAGCGACGATGACACTCCACCCCACTCGTTCGCTGTTGTTCCACGCGTTGGGTAGGAACCGGAGCTCACCAAGATGCCGGAAAAAGGAAGTTCATCCCGCCACCCGCCTTGACGACTTCGTCGTCGTCTTCCCCGTCATCGCAGTCCACCACTAGAGTCATCAACACCACCGCACTTCCAAATTTTCAAAAATCCTTCGCAGCGGCGTTCGACGCGATCAATGGGAGCGGACTTCGTGCCGTCCCGACAACGCGACGATGGGCACAGATTCACGCGGCTCTTCCCCGCGCGATCCATAGTACGTCATTGAACTCTATCAGTAGATTTTGCGTGCACCATCTGTCGCGAGACCCTACCTTGTTGTGCACCCGGGTGTTCCGGGGCTTCAAGAAGAGGGACGAGGGATGATCCAATTTTTTCGCGGGTTTTTCCGCATGCTGATCGTCGTTCTTCGCCGAATCGGATGCGGCAGGTGGAGTGGCTACGGATGCTTTCGTTTTCGAGTCCTTGAGGTCCTTCTTCGTGTCCTTGACGGGCTCGTCGTTATCGTAATCGTAATCATCGTCGTATTCCGGCTCGTCCTTCCGCTTTTGAGCGCTTGCGAGGGCCACGAGTAGAACGAGGACTATGACGACCCGCTGCGGAGCACCAATCAATCGAAGGGTTAGCTCCCTTGGTGCAACATCGATGAAGCTCCTTCACTCACTCACTCGGTCGGTCGGCGAATCTCCGGGATTCAGGTGACGTTGTTCCGGCCGAGATTTCGGGAACTCGAGTGTCGCCACGACGGAATAATTCGACGATAGAATACATCCGATTCTGCACGGCGCTTCAGAACGAGCGCGTGGAGACAGTCGAGATCGACGAATTTTTCAAGAGCCGCACTTAACGGAGTGATACTTACCATTGCGAAGTAAGCGTCTCGGCAGCCGGAACGAAATGCTGCGCCGAGAAGATCGCGACGCTAACGGTGAAGGCTCTGCCGCGAGGGAGTCCAGATCACCACCAGCCGTCAACGATTGGACTGCCATCCGGTTTTGCAGCTCGCTCGCTCGCTCACCCGCGATCCCGCCCGCCCGCCAGCCAAGCAACCAACCAACCCGCGTCTTTTGCCCCGCACCAGAACGAGAGGATTCCGTAGATTCTCATTCCGCGCTGGGAACTTCCAGACGACACGATAAGCGAATTTTCGTCAAAACTCACTCGCTGCTCGAAGCCTCCTCGCGAGCCGCATCGATTTTCCCATTTTTCATTTCCTTCCACAATATTGACAAAGCTTTCTTCGATGGTTTCCTGACTAGGTAACCTTCGTCAGAGGAACGGGCTCTCATCCTTGAGAGCTTGGGTGTTCGGAAATTCCATTTACTCCCAGAGAGTCGATCCCGGTATCGGTCTTCCGTCTATGAATGCGGCGCGAAAACGAGTCGATCAGAAGGGCCTTATCCGACCTGAATCTCCGAGCTACTGCTAGACCCAGCGAGTTGCCAATTTCCCTTGTCTCAGAATCACCCCTTGGATGTTCCTTCTCTGCCTGGCCCAGATCAGTGGCTACTGGCTAATTCTTCGATGACCACAGTCGGGTGCTCCTCGCTCCGAAAATTGCGAGAGACACTCTCTTGGGAATCACAACGGGAACGCACCGAGGAAAACTCTCCCGCGAGACCTCTCCGTAGCCCCGGCGACCAGCTATGGTAGTCGAGGATTAGCTAGCGATCGGCTGTCACAGCTCTTTCGATTTGCATTCATGAGTTGCGGTATCCATCAAGGATCTATCATTCTGGATCTAGCTAGCTAGTTTGAAAGAGGATGTCCGACAGATCCGACAGAAGGAGGGTCAAGAACTTCTGCGCTAGTTAATAGCAGCTCGCACGCTGCCATCGGTCTGTCAGCGCTCGACCCACGATGCCAAGGTCGTAGCATTGCCCCACGTAACGACAATCAATCGTGTCTTCATCGAAAAAACTACTTGTGCTACCGACTACGTCTACAGGAAGAAGAAGCCGTGGAAGATATCGTTGTATGCAACGTTTCCTCACCGTCAAAAACCTGGCCTGCCGCTCCTACGAAAATTCCCTTGGTCGCTCCCAGGCGCACGCTCGAGCTTATGACAGAAAGAAGCTGTCGCGAAGTACGTTTGAGTCGATGCTTTCGAGAAAATTGGCAATTTTTGAGAAAGGCGCTCCCCGCTCACTTGCATTCTGGCAAGTGTGCTTCGTGAAGGCCCCCGGATTCATTATATGATCGGGCAGGCACGGTAACAGCTAGCTGGGTCAGCCGGTTATCAAATCGAGGCGTGGACGGACAAAACGACGAACGACATTCTCAAGGCCAGGAACGGCGACACGCAGACGAACCCAAGGAACGGATAGAATGACGCGTAGACAGCGTCAGGCTATGCTGGCGACCTGGAGCCGAACTACGTATCCGATTTTATTCCAAATATACTTGAGCGACACCCCCATCCATGCTGGTTGCCTAAGAAAGGATGCCCCTAAAGAATCGGACTGCGATTCCGCGTCCCGGACACGGAAAATACCGAACCGGAGACGTCGAATCGATCTCCCTTGTGACTGTGATTTTCGCTACTCCCTATGGGCGATTTTAGATACGACAACTAGCAGCTTCTTCGCAAGAACAAACGTGGAAAATTCGGGAGCTGGGCTCGTTGGCGAACGAATTCTGTCAGTTGAAGACAAGTCGGCGCGCCTGGGACTCCGGTTTCCGACTCAAAATACTGCGTCGCGGCGGAAGGGAACTTTCTTCGTTCTGCCGGTAATTCTTCGGATCATGAATGAAAGGGGATTGCGATGAGCGAAGCGAGCAGAAGACGAAAATTCCGATTATCGATAAAAAACACGTTTGTTTATCACTCGACACTCTGGCTTCTCGTTCTTGAATCATCCTTCAGCTAGCGATCGGCCAGGGAGCAGGTAGACAAGCAGAACAGCCAGCCGAGCATCGGAACACATCGCCAACATCAGCCGTGACTGATAAGCGACCCCTCCGCCTCCCACCGGTTCAACAAGAAGAAAGTGATGATCATGCTTTCTTCCATGAAATTCGCGCAGGAAAAACGCTCGTAGTGGAGCAACCCGATGAGGAACATTCTTCGATAGAGCATCATTGGTCACAGCAAGTTTAGGATCTCACTTTCCATGCTTCCCCATTTTTTTCTCCATCTTAATCCGCATCGTCATCGCTGCGGAAGGTTTCACCGATGGAATGGATGAAGACGGCGCCGACCGCATGTGTAGGTAATTCTTGGAGCGTGAGCTGGACACAAGTATAATGAGGGAAGTTTCGCCTACCGAAGCTCGTCCGTTTCACTTTTCCCCCCGCATTTCGCTTCCCTCATGCCCGCGGTCAACTGTATTTATATCTCAGAATCGTTGCAAGGACAGAGCTGTCGACCGGTGTGAGCAAAAATCTTCCCCGATGCTGCCGTGCTTGGCAGCGTCCGCGTCGCGGTCGGTGGGGTTTCTTTTCTGGTTATCGAAGCTTTCGGGGAAGAGACTTTCCCTCCCGGACCGTTTTTTTTCGTCGAGGCAAACGGAGCTTATTGGTGAAGGATAACTCCGGAGAATACATTCGGGAGCATTCAGGAACTCTGCAGTCGAGCACATGATCGTGTGTATGATGAGCATGTCCTTTTGAGTCTCCATGAGCTATGATACCCTCGGTCGGTATTCGAAGATAGGATTTTCACGTCAAACGTCCAGTTCATGCTTTCTCTATCAAGCCCCGAAACGAGGAGGTGGATTCCTTTCATTCCGATTATTCTTTCAGCGGATTCACTCGAGGGTTCATGTTCAACTTCTCCACACAGCTCTCGATCTCAAGACGCTCCTTATGGAGGAGGGAAGGGGGGGGGGGCACCGGAAATTGCTCGAGCCTTTCCGATTCAGTGGCAATCATTTCTCTCCCCTCAATGGTACATGCCAGAAAACTTCTTGAGATGATAGAGAGCTCAGAGAATCACTCCGATACCAGAATCCGCCATACCCTCCTATAGGCAGGGCTGGTATTCGGCTCGAATTCTATCGGAAGGAATCGGCATTCGATACCGATTCGGTGTAAATAGACATTCGGAAGCGTTCGGTGTTTGACATCGGAGCCGTGTGACGGATTACCCATCCAAAGCTGACCGACAAGCGTCAAGATCTCATAGAATCCGTCCACTGAAAGTTTCTTGCCTATCGTACGCATCTTCCTGAAACCCGAAAGAGAAGCGGTCACGATGAAGCAGACAATTGACCCAACAGCGCCATGTTCGGCTTGCATTCTTCATCGTTGCCCACTGGCGTCGATCGCGTATGCTTTGTACGCTACCGCATCTCACGCAACAGGCGTGGGGCTGATCAGAGCGGTTGGCGCCGCCATGTCGCGTGGACACGGTAGCGGCACCGTAGACGACTGCGGCGATTCCTCCGATGGACTTGGCTTGACTCGCGGATAGCTCCGGTCATGTTCATTTTCCGTCCTGCATTAGGAGACATTCATTCCGCCTGTAGCTTCGCTTGGAGCGAAGCTGGCAGAATCGCTCAGGCGGCTTCCAATGACGCTTGGGGACCCCTGACCGTCAAATGGAGAACCACGAGAGGAAAAGTGGCACAATAAGCATCTTGCCAGCTAAAAATATTATCAAGAACTAATGAGTTCTGTGCCTGTGCACGAGATCGTTGATGGTCATCGCGAGAAGCCGGTCCGTGAAACAATCAGGAGAGCAAATGGTGTTTTTTTACCCCGGCGGAACCAGAATCCCGCGTGGGTTCCGTTTTAGGAAGACGCTTGAATCCTCACAGGTTTCCTTCGCTCCGACTGGAAGCCTCGTTTTTGCACACATAGTGGAGTTCAAGGTCGATAGCGACTATTGTTGGCGATTGGTGAAATTCCTCTAGAGACGTAAAGCCATGGGTGATCGCGAGTTTCCCAAAGAAATATCGATAGACCTAGGCCAGCGGTCAAGTGGAAGGGAATTTCGAGCCGACCGCAGACGAAGTATATCCGGTCCATGGGCGTCGGCATGAGCATCACGACGAAAGCTCCGACGAATCCTCTCTTTTGGGGAAGCGACCCACGTCTCCGTCAAGAATACCGCCGAGCTCTGTCGTGCGGAATAAAGGTTCTCCTGCATGATTGCACCGTAATCCAGAGTCGGAATTCCTTCTTCTACCCATCGCCGTAATTGTATGATCGGAGTGACCCTATCGGTTGTGTACTCGAGATATTTCGAATCTGTCTTGAGCCGATAATCCAGTGATTCTTAAGAAAATGATGAGGCTCCCAGGAAGGGGACGAACTCTAGATTGACGATTGATCGTATCTGAATAGAAGAGCACCTTATGCTGGGAAAAATGAACAAGTTGAGAGGATCAAGAATATACTACAATACCAATAAGAATCTATACGAACTCCTCGTCGGAGCCACCAAGGCATTAAGTGCCGAGACACACGCGGGTGAGGGATTGAGAGATTCATTCCATGCCCACGTCGACCGAGAGCTGCCTATCCTTGATGATGCTTCTCTCGGCCGATCGTAACGGATTTCCTGGTCCTGGTCGCGATCTCGCTCAGAGAGACAAATTTCCAGAAACTCCTTTAAGAGCAAATGATGACTAGACAGTATTTATTAGTATTGCGTCAGATTCATGACTGCTCGACAGATCCTGTACCAGTCGGAGAGCACATCGGGAACCATACATCGGGAACCTGATTGACAGTCGTTTTTCCTCGAAAATCGGCTCGGCACCTCGGAGGGAAGGTTTCACTTCCCGGAGAGGGATTCGCCGTGCTCTCGGCAATGGGATCGGATAGAATGCAACAGCTCTCTCACTGACGTAAGTATATCCGTCAATAATAATCATCAGGGTCTTATTTCAAAGATCCATCCGAAATGCATAAGATGAAAACTTGTGACTCGATTGGCAGTAGAGAAAGGTTACGAATTCTCCCTGGAATACCAGCTGTCTATGTACGCGAAGCCAGCTCGTATCGGGAAATTTTTTCAAGGCGAGCTCCCGGTATTGGATAGTACTGTTCGCTCTCCCGCTCATCTGACAGCTCAAAGCACAGATGGAGAACTCATCCGGATGAGTGATTTTAAAGAGAAGAGCACGGCACACAAAAGCTCGAATAGAGGAATGCAGCGGGGAGAGGAGGCTTCGGAGCTCTGAGAGAGGCAATCCAGAATAAGGATGTTTTCCGCGGCTACGAAAATATCAGAAGATGGTCCCTTCTTTGTCAGTTTTTTTGCAGATCGAATTCAAGCTCTCCAGTACGGAGTGTTTCGCCAAGCAATCGGTTTCCCGATTTATCGAATCTCGGATGAGATATCCGAGATGGCTCTGCTAGGTGAAGAAGATCGGTGAGGGTTGGAGGGATTTCCCTCTTACACTTGCGAATGCTCCTTCCCGCCTCTTGGTTGAGTAACTCTCCTGGTCAAAGTCGGAGGCTCGGCTCGTTTCTGAGGTAAATCATCTTTCGGAATGCGGCTCACGACGATGAAAGATGTTATGATCAATACCAACTGGAAATGCAGACAATGCCTCTATCAGCCACCAATCTCGATGAGGGCATTCGAAAAAAATGAAATAAAATACTGGGAATCTTGGGCGGGCTTACCTGTAAGACGAGAGCCAAAACACACAGCAAGCCCAGGATGAGACCGTGTTTCATGATGAAGTCCTGCAGGACTTCGACGCAACCCTGCAGGATGTGATTTTCGATTTAAGAGCTTCCGATCGTACTCGGAATCCGGACGCGACACGCACCGTCATGACGCTATGCGCGGAGTCAAGGATGAAACGTTATCAAATATTGGATCAATTACATCTTGACTGCGGAACATGTTGTAGTATCTGTCGTTGTGGTAGCAACTGGTCGGGACCGGGATATTCCTTCTGAGGTAATCCTCGTAACCGTTGGCTCCGCAACAGTGCATCTGAAACAAGGGAATTCATAAGTACATGTACATTGCTCTTCATAGAGTTGAAGAAGACTGGGATCCTGGGCGACTCAGCAAGCCTCATCGAGTTCGGCTGATATGACGACGACGAGTCTAATAGTGCTCTATAGTGCGCGTATGAATAGATCGATGGCAAGCTCCTCGTCCCGCAGGGAAGCCGGAGAATCGCTCCATTCCGAGCACCCAAGTAACCTTCACAGTCCAGGTAAGCAGAAGTCCATGATTACGCGATCCGGCAAGGCTCGTTCGATTACTAGCCTGAGATCCGAAGGAAGCTCGGATACAGAGGTATCGTCATTCATTCCCGTTCCAGAGTAGGATGCAGACCTTAGCGGCCCGAAAACGGGATACGCTCTGTCATGCCTCTAAGAAGAAAAAGCGCGCTCCAACCTGTGTGTACTCGCCTAGCGAACTTATCCAAAATCGCCATTCAGCGGAGAGACGGTACGCGCGCGTAGCGGAGAATCACTCGACTCGCCGCCTGCCGTGATCCTCAGCCAGCTCTGTAGCGCGCGCAAATGGGGCTTGAGCGCAACAGGACTTGTTCGCACGTATAACCTACGCGCAAACTGGACCTGCGCCCAGAGAGAGTGAACCGTCGACCCCGCGCGCAACTTGACTCCCGCGCACGAAAAAATTGCGTCAGCAAGAGGAGTTCCTGAGGGAATTTTTCTCGCCAGATTTCGGTACTCTCATCCTCGCGCTATTATCCGAGGTGTGATCTGGACACTTCTGACTGAGGGATCCGCAAAATCGAATGCGTCTTGTGTCTAAATATTCTTTCATGACAGCAGCAATGTCGCTCTCAGTCCATCACCATGATTTCTGGCCGAATCGTGAACGTATTGAGCCTACACATACATTCATAGGTGCATAAGTCAGCTTCCTCCGTCGATTTCCCGATCGGATACACTGGTCGTCCTTGCTGCAATCTGAAGCTCTCCATTTTCGTACATTCAGTGATCGACGTCGACGCGAATGTTCGCGCGAACTGACTTAGCATGTTATATGGTATGTGTATCAGCTCTGTTTGTCTCCACGATCACGCATCATCAAGGGTCGCATTTCAGCTAAGGCTGGATGACGTCTCGTAGTATTCTACGGTACTTCCGAAGCTTTGACGCAAGGACGGATCACACGTCATGCCAAGTATGTGTTCCACAAAGATGACAGATGGAACTTTCGGCCTTTTGCATCCGGTGAGGGGGGGGCATGCTCTCTGCTCCTGTTCATGTGCATCCATATCTAGGTTCGAGAGGATTGGAAAGTAGACGAGCATTCCTCTCAAATACAGAAAATACTGTATTTTCTTCTGCCATTAGGTTTTAGGGGCTAGTCATGCATGGGGGGAGGAGGGCTCGATCGCGCCATAGAGGCTCATGATTAAACTTACGTAAATGATGCTTCATGCCAGCTTCTCAAGATTCCAGACGGATTCCTTCAGTCCTGCGCCCCCTCCCTATCATATTTCGAGAATATTCCGGAGGAATCCGCCCCGTGTCCCCCTGGAGCTCCCTCAGAAGAACTTCAGCCGAATACTCAACCGGAATCTTGAGTCGATAGCGTCCTAATTCATTTCTCTGAGACAAGGATCGACAGATACGTGCCGAGCTTCTAGACCAGCGGTCATGTCCTTATAATTGAACTCTTGATTCGATTTGTTGGTGAGTATTGGTAAGATTCGGATATCACGAGACGGAGATGATACAAATTATATTCGAGACACGGAGGGCCGTGTTTTCGATTAGGTGGGTACGGGGGTCAGTACTGGCGAATGCGTTCGTCGCCGCCCCGAGGGGATCGCGCCAGGCATCGAGTTCCGTTCCCTACAGAGAACGACCTTGAGGCGGAGGAGCGCGCGGGAAAAGCAGAGGTGGAGAGCGCTTGTTTTTCCGCCGATCGATTCAAAGAGAACTGCGAGGCACTCGTTTTCAACCCTCACCCAGAAGTTGCAGTGACAACACGAGTCCCTACGCAGTTCCGATGAACGAACGACTCGCGCGATCAGAGCAGAAACACCTGAATCGATGCGAGTCCGACGATGGCCTCCCGCGCACGCTATGTTGAGCTGAAGCATACCGCTACAGAGTTCTTTTCGAATGCTTTCCGAAAATATATGTATGCCAACATGACCTTGCGATGGGATCCGTCTGCGGATCGGTTATAGTAAGCTCGTAGCTCGAAGTGAAATTCATTCTGCCATGGAAACGATTTCATGAGGCGGTTAGTGAAAAAAAATCGTGGGAGGGGATCTCCTTCGTCGGGAGTTGAATGAATGCTTCGGTTCGCTCAAACGATCGTGCGGCAGCGAGATCAGCGGCGATCCCGAGGATGATTTTTCTGTCAGTTTTTGCGGAAATAGCGCTCCGCGGTCGGAAAGCGGAAGCTCTGATTCATCAACAAACGCAGTAGAGCTGACTGCGGGAGCGTGATTTCGCTGATTCACTCGGCGAGTCGGATACGAGCCCCGACTCATTCACTCACCGCATATTCGATGAAACTTAGCGCATTCCTGTTGAAGCTCCAGTCATCGTCGCCGCTGTAGATAGCCACTCCCGTAGAGTACTGTCGGATCACTCGACCGATCAATTCATTCAGACGCATTTCGAGCTGCAAAATATTGGAATCAGGGAAATTATGGTCATACAATTCCGGATTGAGGCCCCGGAGTCGTAGTATCGATTGACGGATCCACGGATGCTGAGGGGACGCGAAGTGAACGTCTCGACTTACAGTGTTTCCTTTCTTGTGGTACCAAGCCAGTATGCAAGCCGCGACTTCCAAAACCATCAGTAGAAGGAGGAGCACTGCAAACTACGGAAGAGAGGAAAATAGACTTCGGACTCTATGGCCCGTTCAGAAGAATTTACAAACGACGGCGGTATCGTTATTCGTGGAGATCGGAACGCTAAACACTCACCGTCAGGACCATGGGTTTGTTCTTGATGCTCACGCTGATGCATCCGAAGATTCCAATGACCAGTATGGCCGCACCGATGATGATCACTAGAATCGCTGCATTTTGCAATGGTCCAAGATGTTGGAGAGACTTCAGACCTCTCAGACGGATATCGCTCACCAGTAGCGCGCCCAGAATGATTATAGCCACACCGATGAGCTGTTTTGATTTAATTTCGTCGATATGTGAGGTATTTTCTCATGCATGAACGACCGCATCCCGAATTATCCCTTACTGTGCGCGCAACTGATCGGGAATGGCCCGTGATCTATCTATGGGATATTGTTGTCAATTATCGGTAACACAGGGCCGTGTCGAGCCACTGCGCTTACGTCTTGGGAATCGAACAGCCATAGATATCTTGAGAGTGAGTCACAGAAGACACGATTCGAATGGGATTTGCAGCCTTTGTCCTAGGGGAAACCGATCGACCCGAGGAACAGTAGAGAGTCTCCGAGCACGAGATTCCGTGACATTCTTTAGAGAGTTCTCGAGGCGAAGACCCGATGGAATTGAGACTGCGATGTTGGGGGCGATGGAATCGAATTTTCATGAACTCTTACTCACCCACATGATGCAAGTGAGTCCCATGTGAAGCAGCTCCACGCAACCGGCTTTCGGTGACGGCTCGTCAAAGCTGTGCATATTTTTCCGGAGTGGCCGGTTTTCTTCCGGTTCTTGGAGCGAAAAAAAATCATCAGCGCACCGATTTCACCCACTGGAAACTACTCTACCAACGGGATTCCGTCCTTGATACTCTGGGCCCGGGCCGAGTCCACTTCTCGTGATGATCATACATGTACCGCGTGATTCACAGGCATTCTGTTCGGAAACGGTGTGGAAGTTCCGAATCAACAAGTTTCTGACTTTCGGATGACGGGCAACCTACCTTCCTCTCTTTCCCTCCGGGTGGATTCGAACATTTCCTCCTTAGCGTGAGGTTGAGTCCTTTCGAGTAATCCTGAATGTTCTTCCTGTTTCGGTGGATACTCTTCGTAAGAATCGCCTTCCCTCTCCGACATGGGCGTCTCCAAGTTTCCAACGCAATATTCCGCCTAAGCCTTCGTCGACCTGTTGCTGCTGCTCTTTCTCTTGCTGACAACCTTGCAGTCGACTATTCCGCCCGCCCGTCCGCCCGCCAACTGTTGACGGTTTGGTCGATCGCGCAGGGAGAACAGGCGCCTTAATTTTTCGACTCCTAACTTGGGCCGCACAATCAGAAACACATTCACAATCAGAAATCCCTAGCGCAGAAATCTGACAAGGGAAATCCGATAGTCGACGGTTGGTCCGCGCAATGTGGACGTCGGTCGTGACACGCAAAGTGGAATAGTCGATCCTAGAACGAGTCCGCTTTGCTCGGCGGTGATGTTTACGATGTTGCTCGGCTACGAAGTGTAGGAGAGAAGCCTACGAGAGATCCGCAGCTCGCCTACCAGCCTCAGCCTGCCAGCCAGCAACTTGGGAGCATCACTCGGAAAATCCCTGATCATACCGGACCACGAACGTCAAATGAAATCCTTGCATGATGGTGGAGCGACTATGAGCGAGTGCGCATAGAGCGATATCGGAGAGCCGGATAAAAGTTCCAGCTCCGAAATTCTGTTCTCAAGTGGATTCGTTCGTTTCAGATTTTTCGATTGGTCAGAAAAGCGTCGAATAATGTACCAATAAGTATGTCCTTATCCACCTGGAAGCGGATCAATTATTTAGGGAACTGCACGATGTTCCACGAAACCCCGGAAACTTCCCTCCCACGCACTGGTCGCCGTATCGCGGCGATAATCGAGGATCGCCGTCAGGCCGAGACCTCGAATCGTTCAAAGTCGTCTCTCGATTGAGACATCGAATTATTCGTCCGCTCGGAAGTCCGCGGGCTTCCCTGCCCTCAAGGACCGCAGCGAGCAATCGTTGAGTGGCCATTCTGTCGCGGACGTTGTAGCACTCGAGCACCCCGAGAGCTCCGGATCAATTCGATCCAGTGCAGTCCGCAGGTGAGCGGCTCGTTCTAATTCGAGAGACATGATGTAAGGTTGTTCACGGATCGTGACCTATGCTAGCGCCATCGTCCATGGGCAGTCATGAAGCGTATGTGAGAATTGAATCTGAGTTTTCTGACGAGGTTTGTATTCGTGGCAGCGAATGAATGTTTGCGCTCGTGAGCGTAGCCGTCAAAGCATTCGGCTGACTAAAGCTAATCTGGGACTCCCTGTTCGGCCACTCGAGTCCACAAGTCGCTGCTAACAAGAAACGATCTTAGACTAAAGTTGCTTCGACTAGGAACCACACCTAGATGAGCAGTAAAATCAACAATACGTCATAAAATCGTCGCTGGCGCGAGGAACTACTCTGTGGCATTCTATCGATATATCTCATAAGACTACGCGACTTCCTCCTACGACTGCGAGACGACCAGCAGCTACGAAAACTACAAATCCGTGCAGAATGTGAATCCCGACCACTGTTCAACCGAGTGCTGGATCCTCACGGGTCCGCTTAATCCGATCGACCGCTCCTTGAGGCGAACGTTCCGCGATGCCTTCACGCGACGGGAATGACGTTCGTTCCTATGTCTGGGGCTTTTATCCAACGGGAATCCGTCGCTGACTTCCACGGAAGTCGGTAATGCCGTCGGAAAGTGATCCTGATACGCTTGAGAGCGATTCTATAGCTATTCTGGATGCATGGCATGAGACTCGGTCAAGCGGGCTGCGTACGGGAGAGACACGACTACAGAAGAAGAATTCTGATCCAGAAAATCTCGGTAGAGGTAAAATACGATGAGTGCAAGTGCTCCGAGGCACTGCCTCAGCGCATCCTCAACTTCGGGAGGGGGAATCCTGTTTTCCGCCGTCGAATTCTCGGCTCCTCTTAACCTTCGAAGGTTTCGGAGTATCTAAGCTAGGTTCTTGAGTATTATCCGAGAGTCTCGCTGCGCCGGTGTAGCGCGGCCGCGAACGCGAATCTGACTCGACTCGGAGCTTCTCCTGGATAAAAACTTGGAGGCTAACCTCGACCACGATTCAGAGCTGATACAAGGAATCTCAATGAGAATTGAAGGGAGCTTACCCCGGGACTCATCGATCGACGACGACAGATGTAGCTCACTGCGCAGAGTGCATGAGGATCAGGCTCGTTGCGCCGCGCCGGCAGGAAAGCCCTGAGCGATGATATTCGTCGACGAAGACGGAAAGAAATCAGGAGAGGACGAGTGAGATGCTTGAGACGGGGTATCGAGCATCACGTAATGTTGTCCATCTTTCATTCGCGTCGCTGGCACTCGATGGCGGCCGAGGATTGTTTTCGCTGGGGAATAGCATTATACAAGATCGGCGCGGCAGCGGAGCTCTGTTTTTCTATTTTTCTGTTTCTCTACTTTCCTGAATCTATGTTCCTCTGTTTGGATTCGCGTTTTTCCTATACAGGGATATATTAATGATCTTTT
Organism: Galendromus occidentalis; assembly: GCF_000255335.2. Lineage (NCBI taxonomy): Eukaryota > Metazoa > Arthropoda > Arachnida > Mesostigmata > Phytoseiidae > Galendromus > Galendromus occidentalis. The sequence continues at coordinate 862,592 of NW_003803996.1, forward strand.
CGCATAGGATCCCCTGCGGAGAAAGTCGACCTGTCGTGCCTCCACCTAGTCGGATTTGGGTCACAGTCACAACGCCATGACTGCCGGGGGCCTAGGGCAAGATTTGATCCATCTAGGCAATCGTATTTATCCTCCATGAAATCTGAGACGGAAAGAAGGATCGGATGGCTTCGAAACTCCTGAATCATGGATTCGAGGTCACGTCTACTCCCGCGGATCTCCCGCGGGGTATTAGGTCGACACTTAGGTACATTCAAAACATGTTTAGGGAGTAGCATAGTAGGTCCCGACGACCCGGTACGGAAGCTATTGCAATTCATTTCAGTAAATTCAGCCACAGATTAATGTGGGAGGGATTGTCAGACCTAGTAGCATCATGGCGGAAAAATATCGGACATCCGTCGCGATTGATGAATCGCAAGGACGAATTGCGACTCCCTCCTTGCAATGGAGGCCCTCAAGAGAACTCGCGACGACACCCGCGTGGATTGGGTAAACAGCTCTCGACCCCCGTAAAACAACATTTAAACTCTATTGACTGTAAATGCTGACATGGAGCGGGATTGCGAGTGGCGAGTCGGTTGTGGACAAGGAGAATGATACTTCGGGAGGGAAACGCCAGGAGTTGATTCTCACAGCGTTTTATACTCATAATTCATAATTTTTATCTTTGAGTGATTGAGAGGTCAAGAATCGACCGCGGCTCGTCCTAACGGCATACGACTCCTCGGAACTCTAACATCCTTCGCTCCGAATCGCCCACGTGAGAGGGTACGCTGCACCCCTTCCGGAAGGGATCAATTTGAGCGCAAGTTTCTATGCCCCTCTTCTCATTCCTCGAGCGAACTTCCACCCCGCCGAGAGATCGCGCGGGCGCTCGGGAGCCAGGGTTCGGCCTCCCGCGTCCCGAAGAACCCGTTCTGGTGCTCGCTCAAGGACCATGGGAACTCCGCTCTATCTTCAGAGGACATCCGTCCGATGCACGACTCGGAGAATAAACTTGCCATCAGAGGCATTGTAGAGAGGGTCGGTGCAAATCTGCTCGTGATAAGCACAACCTCCCGACCATCTGGTCAGGGCGGTGAACTGGAGGAATCGACCTCCTTAAAAATATTGAAGAGACAAGCCGGAGGACAAGATCTCGAAATCGACTCCTCAGAGGTCCGCGGGTACTCCGGGCTTACCGTAGCTCATTTGTCGTGCTTGGCATTGAAATCTCTGAATGCGCTTAAAGACCTCCGGCTGACGAGATATTTGGGTGAGAGTGCCAAGTCCTCTCTCCCAAGACCTCATGGAGAAGCGGCACCACGGAAACACGCACGAGAAACAGCTGATGGGTAATCCTATTGGATACTGTGCTCTAAACTCACTGTAGATTTGATCCGATCGCCCTGTCGAAGTAGAAAACTACCCTCTCGAAGATCTCCCGAGAGCACGTCGATTTCCTGCGCCATCCAATCGTTCTTATCCTGTCCTCGGCGTGTGCGCGGTGCGCTTGACTATGGTTAGGTGCAGCGTCGCGCTCCTCTTCAAAAAGGTAGAAGTCCTCCGCATTGCTCGAAATTGTTGCGACTAAGCCGAACGGAAACTATTCACGCCTCCGGCTTCCCTTAGAGTCCCCTGTGACCTGTACTGTGATGATTTATGATCCAGGATATTTCCGCAGAGACTCCCGCAGAAGGCATCTGTCGCCTTTCCGAAATCAAAGTTCCTCGACAAAATCCATCTGACAGTCTCCGGCGGCGCCGGAGGGTCGGGTTTTCCGAAGATCATGGGTAAGGGAATCGGAGATAACAGGACCTTTCTTAGATCTGGCATGAGCCTGACAACCTGAACTTCGCAGTCTCCAATGGTTTTGTGCTCCAGGCCTCGGCGGTCAAGGGGGCAGCGTTTATATAGAAACGAAGCCGAACGCGACCCTAATGCAGCTCCTGAGCTTGTACCCTGATCGGAAAGTCAAAGCTGGCCGCGGCGGAAACAGTGCTCCTCATCAGCTTCTCGGAAAAGACGGAGCGGATGTCACGATCCAGGTTCCTCCTGGAGTCACTGTCTATGGCCCTGGCAGAGAAGTTATAGGTAAGTCTCTTGCGACGGATCGACTGCTCGATATGTCCGTGCCTCCCGGGTTTCTTCCCCGGAGCTCCACTTCATTCCCCGTTTCCAGACCACCGATCAGCTGAGGCGCACCGAGAAGTGGAATCGATGGTACTCCTTTTTTCAGTTGATCTCGTCAAGCCTGACCAGAAAGTCTTGCTCGCTAAAGGCGGCGAGGGCGGGACCAGCAAGAACAAGTATTGTGGGCATCGGGCCGCTCAATTGCAGGTAGACTTGATCCTGAAAGTGATCGCGGACATCGGTTTCGTCGGTTTCCCCAACGCGGGCAAGTCGACTCTTCTGAGGGCCTTGTCGAGAGCGTACCCGAAAGTTGCGAGCTATCCATGTAAGTGAGCTTGAATGACAGTCGCTCCCCGCTCATTCCTGAGACAGGACGGGCGTGTATGACGGGGAGTGAGGCGGTTCACATGCGGACCTCCCCCCTTCCGCCCGGGGGCGGGGGTCCGCGTCGGGATCAAATCACCTCATCCATCGCCAGTCTCAAAGATTTAGGAGTCTGAAACTCGGATTCCATCCACAGTCACGACGCTGCAACCGAATATCGGAATCATGGAGTATCCGGACGCGCGACAAATTTCCTGCGCTGACTTGCCTGGATTGATCGAGGGCGCCCACAAGAATGTCGGTCTCGGTCATAGTTTCCTCCGACACATCGACAGGACGCTGTTACTTCTTTTCATGGTCGACATTGGAGGATTCCGCTTGAGTCCGGCCAGCCCCGAGCGCGATGCTTTCGAAACCGTCATGAGTTTGAACAAGGTGAGCTCTAGGTCGCCCGCAAGCCACGAAAGCTCTTCCGCATGAAGGATGGATAGCAATTATACTTATTCCGTAGGAACTGGAGCTCTACCGCGAGGATTTCTTGACAAAGCCAGCTGTTCTCGTTGTGAACAAGATGGACACTGAAGGAGCGGATCAGAAACTCGAATCACTGCGAGAAAGACTAGATAGCGACGAAGCTTACGGAGAGCTACCCGAAGACATTAAACCGCAGCAGCGGATAAAATTCAAAGACGTGGTCAGTATTTTGCTTCGCTTCAATTTTTCCGTCATTAGGGCGTCGAACCGTCGGCCTTCGCGTATGCTCCTTTGACAGAGCCACTCACTACTGTTCGCCGTTGCAATATGTTTGAGCGATTTGAGCCTCCTTGAAAGATATCGGAGCTGCTAAGTTCTCTCGGAGCTCACTAGGAGATTTCAATCACAGATCGCTATCTCCGCGGCCAAGAAGATGAACACGGAGAAACTTAAAGAAGATCTGAGGAAGCACCTGGACGAGTTGTTCGAAGAGAGATGGAAAGCCACACATGGTGACCGAGTATTGATTCGACCACTGAAGTTGGTACGACAATTGATGTGAACAAGCCATAAATGAAGTATACGTACTTGTAAAATAAATTAAATCCTAATGGTTGTACTGCGACTGCCGTTCAGAATTCCTTCCTGCGATTTCGCGCACCAAAGACCATGAAGTGGAAATCTCTCACTCGGAACGTAGATGAGCCCGGGGGGACTCGACCGATCGAATCGAAATTTTCCCGAAAGCCCCAGAAGGGATCCTCCCTCATCAATGATTATTATTCGGTCTCGGGATAAGTCAACAGTTTTCGCCATCGTTTGCGGAGGGATGAGACAATTATGACGGGAAGTTAGGAAGAGGACACTATCGTGTTCTGGAACTCTCAGTTTGCGAGTCGTTTATTGTCCGATCGGCATTGAGTCGAAATTTAACAGAGTCACCTCGAACTCCTCTGGGTCGAACACCCCAATAATCTCGCCGCTAAGGAGCTGACTTGACTGCACTGCTCAGATTCTTGGAACGATTAACATTTATTGAACCATCGAGTGTTCCAATAATCCATTAAGATCGCGTCGATCATGCATACGTACATCGACAGTCCTGATTGTCAGAACTTCAAAGTCGAAACTCGAGCAGTAGCATCGTATACCGGTCACCACTGGCCAATAAAACAACGTTTTAAAATGTTTGCACTGAACAATTTCCGCTGGTCCTTCATTCTCCGAACCCCTTAAGAATATATTCTATCTACCACGGGAATGCATCATTGAGTCGGAGAACGTTCGCAGACGTCGGAGCATTCAACACGGTCGAACTATCATCCACACTCACATCTTGTTTCGACTCACATCTACCTACGCTCGCTCGACGCTTTCATGCCGCGCTACGAGGACACATTCTTCGAACAATTGCTGATTGGGAACTAGCGGAGATTCGAGCGGCCCGAGTTCTCCGGAGGCTTGTTCCGAATAGGGTCAAGTCAACCATTCCCCGCCCAGCTTCTTGAGCTCATGAGTCCATTCTATTGTTTGGGGCTCCGTTTCGCGACGGATACATCACATTCCACAGATGACTTTCGTGCATATTTGACTGTCGGAGTAGGTTTTCTCCAGGGTCTTCCGCTGAGATTGAATGCCGTGAACTTCGGAGCTCACGGACGAAGTCCTAGATAATGAAGATGAAAGTTCTGGACTCTGCACCCCGGATGCGAACAACGTCAGAAGTTGGTTGTGACACCTGCGAACGGGAGAGATAGCGTAAGGGTATATTCATAGAGGGACGACGGAGGGGGGGGGGAAGGAGCGAGCACCAGTCGTTAGACGTCCAAGACGTTTCTATAGAAACTTTGCTGGAACCACGGGAGCCATGGCTCCAGGTGGAGGGGATCTGTCATATGAGGGATTGGATCGAATACTTGTCCGTCACTGTCGGAGCCGCGGACCGTGAGGCGAGTCGAAATGATCTCCAGCGAAGGAACTTACTTCACAGTGATTTCTGTGCAGTTGTGAAGAACCTCTCCATCACAATGCCATACGGAGTTCTGTTTTCTGTCACCGATCGGCACGAATTCGAAGGACAACGATCGATACGATCGGACGAAACTGAAGTCGAACTGTAAGCCGCAAAGTCCGAATTTATCTCGGGGAACCGCTCCATGCTAACTTTCTGATTGTTTGTTAATATTCAAGCTAATGGTCCTTCGTACGATTCCAAGATCTTGATTGACTCCGCAGAATCGGGGAATCGGAATAATAGACGTACCGGGTCTTGGCGGAAACTGTTGCCGATGGCCGCGAGGAATTGCAGGAAGTTGAGACGCGAACACTCTTGAACTACGCAGAGATCCATGAGGCCGTCGCCCAGATGAGCTTTTGGCGAAAATCCAGCCCGGCTCTTCGAGCACCGGTTGGCTATAAGAGCACAACTGACAGAGAGCATCTTACCCTCATAAACAGTTTCCCGCGAACCTTGCATATTCGGAGGTTTCGATGGGGTAGTCGCACAGCGCTCACAACTGGAATGATCATCGAAGGGAATGAATATCTGCTTTGATCTTCCGGAGATGATCACGGCATCGAGACTAATCCTCAGGGAAATATGCTGTCATCAGGCATCTCGCGCCGACTGACACGAAGTTGCACTCACCCTTCCAAACAAACTGGCATTTGGTGTCTTTCATGAGAGTCGTCGACGACCTTCACCCGGAGCTGGCCTGAGTATGATTGATTTTTCAGGAATGTCTGCCAACCAGTCCAGGTGTAACGTAACGGGCCCATCCATCTGTATTTCTCAGCGGTCTGAATATTGTCACCGAAAAAGCCATACGACAGGAAACCGGCGAAGTAACGCACAAGGCGACCGCCGCTGTGAATACTCCCCAAATCTATATTTATTCGAGATCCTGCAAAGAAGAAATTCCGTCTTGAGATTTTGAGTTCCAAGCAGCTCCCACCCGGCAGTAGCGACTACGCTGAGACTTTGGATTTCGGTTTTGTATCCACCGGACTGCCGCGTATCGCGAAGACGAAAATGCCCATCATACGTCGGACTCGGTCAGTGCAATTAGATCCTGGATCGATGCCCGCCTTACAACGGTTCAACATTGAAGCGTTCGAATTGCGCTTCGGCCGATGCCAGTTGTTGAGAAACGGCGGCGGAGAACGAAATCGATTCGGACTGCCGCCGCCGCCGCGCGACTCAGCCTCATTTCAGTGGTGGACGTCATTAGGCGAATCCTGAGTGAACAGCTTCGAGTCAATCACGGGGGTTCACCGCTAATAGTCTTATTCCGAATATCGAATTCCCAGCAGATCAGGGACGCGTAAGGGGAGGCAATTCCTTTTCAGAGTTATCTGATGCTCGAACTCTTGATCTTTGTTGTTCTTCGTACAAGTCATCGGTGCAAGGTTCTTTTCGCGACGGATGCGACAGACAATGACATTTCCGAACCCCATTCGATGGAGAAGGTACAGAAGGTGTCCCACGCGACAGCTGGACCCTCGCAGTACGCAGCGCTGTGAGCGGTGGCCGAATAATTTATTCAACAGAGGTTTATTTTTAGAAGCTGGACCGCATGGGAAGTTCTCTCACTCAGTCTTTCCGTGCCGGTCCCCGCAGGTCCCTTTCTCGCGCGAACTCTTGGGTTCGCACTTTTGTCTGGGGCTCCTAAGAATAGCTCTCGGGTAGATAAGGGAAATCGATTCAGGGTTAATTCCGTCTCCGCGTTTTCAAGCTATCTAGAGGTTGAGGAGGAAACTGAAGCTCGATGTCGAGCGTCTCAGGAGGACAGCTCACCGATGGGAGGACATTTTCTGGTATGAGTGTGAGACCGAAGTGATGATAAATTAAATTATTCAGCATATCGTATCATAGGAGCGAATGATCACCTATGGCGATGTGCAGCGCACTCGTTACGGCGCAGTTCGTGCCGGTCGTTGTGCAGACGAGGGCATCGGTGCTGCCAGCCGGAATGACTCCTACAGGGAGAGAGGCTGTGGGGGGGCTCGAAGCGATGACGGAGCCTTTCAAATTGCGTTGAGCTAATTGCATGAGTCCATTGATTAGTTCGTTCGCCATACCGTCTCCTCCGACGCAGACGGCGCTGGAAATATCAGTTCCCAGAATTAGTGATCCGATTAAGGTCCATATCGGTTCTAGTCCAGACACAGGCTCAGCATGATCCTCGAAGGTTTGGACTCTGAGAGGAAGCTAGAGACTCCGAGAGTCTCCACATGCTAAGAACAGGGAAGACTGCCTCCGATTCCACCGCCCGTGAGCTCGAGGCAACTCCACTGCAAGGAGAGAGGCTCAGATCCTCGCAGGTGGAGCGAGGGTCGGAGGTATTGGAGCGACGAGCGAGGGACGAGCAAAAAATGCTCATGGAAAAATCCCACACGCTGCGTGGTTTCTATTTACGGAAAGGTTACGAACACAATCGCCGCGGCTCATAAAAGGTGTCCCGAAAACATTCCTGCTCGTCACAACAGGGGTGGGAACCCCGCCCGAGCCCCAACTCCGACCTCGAGCTTAATCGGCTTATGTTTCCTACTACGCGACGTAGAGCTGACTCACCCGTCGTAGGACGAGACATCTTTTTCCAGGACGTATTCTTTGGAGTGGCCGGGATGGGTCGTGATCACCACCGTGCATTGGATTCCGCACACTTGGAAAACAGGGGAAGCCTGGAAAGCCGAATGTGTGTCGGTAGATGAGTTCTCCGAGCCACGCAAGGAAAACCATCTCCGGGAGCTGCCTCGATGAACTTTATACGACCTACCTTTTTATAGTAGATGCTGCGCGCTTTCTTCTTCCCACCGAATGGATTGATGAACACGAGAAGTTTCTTTGGTCTGTTCAGGGGCTGCAGCTCGGAAGCAGTCATCTGCACAAAAGTGTCTCGATCGCTCCTGTCCTTGAAGCTTATCTGGGTTGTCTTCAATCGGAGCGCGGGTCCACTCTGGGTTGCGTAATATATTCTGGCCACACAATCACCCTGAGCGGAATCAAATTTTTTTTAGTATAGTGGAACTCTCTTGTCTAGACGGACCTCCAATACGTGATTCTTATATGAATGATCCACGTCCGGATCTGCGTCCGTCGTGAGGATGGCGGAGGAACGGACCGAGATTGCATCTCGGCAGCCCATCGATGGAGGGCATGATCGATCGTCGACCATATGTACAACGTGTGCTTATCGACCAGCTTTCGCGAAAACACCGCGGAATCACGGGTCTACCTCGGTTCTCAATCCGCGTCCATTGTGCCGGACACGGAGTTAGGATGGGGGCTCAGGATGGGGGAATCAGAATAAGTTTGCCTCGAGCTCCATGAAAACTTCATTCGGACGGAGATCAACGACGCCATCAAGGAGCTAAAAATATCTCGCCGACCTCTGTGAAGCGAAGCCACACAACATGTTTACGCAAACTTTGCCTTCGGAAATAGCTGGGCCTTCAAGAGGCTACTATGAGTTCCGTGAGTGAGCTCGTGCGTCACATCGTCGGCCATGCGCCTATCGTAGACTTAATTACGAGGAAGCTTTGTCCCAATCAGTGAGGGACCACGGATCTCGAGCCCGCTCGCCGTTCGAGAAGGAGCCTGCGCGGGAGAGCAGGTTCGAGCCGGATCGGGAGAGGATCTTGTTCTAGTCTCATTTTCTGGGCTCCGATGTGCTATTCGGTGATTTCTCTCGGCGTCACGGCTCGATTTCACCCCGATACGCTCGTGTGACGACGACAAGTCCGTAGCGGACATCCTCTAGCGCATTGTGCGAATGTTACTTGCGGAACGAGCTTTCAGCGAATCGTTCTGTGAGCTCATCCACATCTCAACCGATCAGAGAATTTGTCTAACTTACTGTCGACGAGATTCTATCCGCTTTCACCGGTTTGGTTCCTTGGAGAGAGTTCTGACAGTGGGAGCACCTCGACGCTGGGTCTTTGTTGATGAGCTGGAAAACGTTCATTGAGCTTCTCGAGTCAGACGGGAAGGGACAGTTGCAGATCTTTGCGGCAAGTAGGCGCTTGAACTCGATGAAGATATCTGTGGAGAAAAAGTCTCGTTTCAATCAATGCGAAAATTAATCCGAGCGTCAGTCACAAAAGACAGAAAGTCTCTCCTCGACAGCGTGTCCATCAGCGAAATGGAAGGCTTCCAGACGGGGAAACCCCCAGCGCGTATGAAACTCCGTCCAATCATCGTTCAAGGGACGGCACCAGGAGCTTTGAAAGCCTCCTGATCGGAGAAAAATACATCAATGTATCCCTAGCCATTCCGGACTGATACGACGCTTCTGCTATCCACGGGAACTCCGACTTCCGATTGGGGCCGGAATCTGTGGACACGATTTTCGAGGATAAGTGTAACAAGGAGGTACTTCCGATAATAATCAGATGGCCCTCCCGATGAGATACCCGTGGGAAAGAGCTTGACGAATCGCTTCTAGAGCTCTTCATCAGAACGAATTGTCCGATTAAATCGAACCCAGTCGTCGAGAACCTGCGTATGGGTTCCCGACGACAGGGAAGAACAACCTTCCGGCCTTCACCCACTTCGAGGAGGACCCCGTACGTCGACCATCGCTGCAGTCTGCGAGGCACCTCCTTAACCTCAATACGTCGTCCTCGATCCATCTTCCCCGTCTCTCTGAGTGACCCAAATGATCGGACTCGCTCAGAGCCATCGTCAAAGCCTCGCGCGCGGCCTACAAATACATATATGAGGATGCCTACTTCGGCTGCACTGTCAAAACCAGAAACCCTCATCATCACATGATTCGACCGATCATCAAAACGTCAAGGACACAGACAGATAATCTCGCTTGAATTCGTAAACTTCTAATCAGCGATTCGCAGCCTCTCCCACAATGAAGTCCCAAGGTAATCGGGAGTAAGTTCCACAGCTGCATGCGAGGAATCCCGAAGGATGTCGCAGAGAGGGTGATTCCTCGCTTATCGATATGAGTCGATGAAGTCTCCGAGGGCTCCATCAAGAATATCTCTGGGATGTCTACGCGAGTACGTCGATTCGACTCGAAAGACGATGGAGAGGAACACGATGTGATCTGGTAATTCGAAGATGAACCCCCACCCTAATCCTCCTGGGATCTGACGTCCGAGAGAAAAGAGTCTCGCCCAACTCAAGAGTCCTGTAATTCAGAGAGCTAGAGAACTTTCTTTCTACTCGGAATGTTTCCGAAATGTTGAGGACCAGGTCCTTATATGTAGTTCGAAAAGCTCAAAGCTGTCTTTTCTTCTTCCCAGACAGAAAAATTTGGCTCGACGGTGGACTTTCTCCTAAGTTTGTGAGGAGTTTCCTTCTCTCGCTCCCTCGATCCTCTACCTCCTCGATCCTCGAAAAGCAGATGAGAAATTCAAGGCCGAATTTCAAGCTCCAGTCGGTATCTAGAACCCGCTTTCTTCTCGGTCTTTTGGATTCACGACGCTTCCGAAAGAGAGATATCTGATCCGATGAAACAATTGGAAACCCTGTCGCTCTATTTTCAAGCTCCACGGAACGAGGAGACTGGGTGTGCGTCCGACGAGAGAGTTTTTGAATCGATACAAATACACGATGTGTCGATGTCCCTCCCTCGGGCAATCACGGCGGATTGATGAGGTGTTGTTTTGCCGCTTCTCGCTCGCTGCTTCAAGTCACAGAATCGGTATCTCAGTCGATCTGGTGACATGAACGGCATTTCACCTCTTGACGCCTGCGTCGTGGAAGCCTCGACCGCCATCATCCCCAACTCGATGAATTTCATTTCAACAGCTCTACCCTGAGATCACATGAGAGGATCGTCCCCACAGGCGCCCGCCCAGATTTCCGCATGGCGCCAGCGGACCCGGACAGAATGACGCTCAGGACCGACAATCCTGTCGCAGTAATTTCCGTGATATTTGCAGGTGCCACCTCCTCCAACAAATGATCACTGCGTTCCCGACTTTTGCCCGGAGCTCACTGCGGCCAAAGAGGTAAGACCGGCTCGGCACATATCCCATCAGAATTCGCTCGGAACGTCCCTCCACGGGTCTGAATCTTTTCTGGACGATCTATTCATAGGATGCCGCATTCATTTGAGGCAGACAAGGCCCACAACGTGAACGGAATTTGTGTCTTGCATAACTGCATCCATAGACGGTGGGTCCACAAGCATTTCGCAACTTCGGCTTTCTGTGGAGCATAGTTCCCGGGGATTCACTTCCGGGCTCAAAAGCGATCGACAAGGGGCTTATCTTGAATCTGCTCCGGGACCACACGACGACTCTCTGGAAATGCCAGGGCAAGATCCTGAGGACGAGGGGACCATCGAATCGGGATGGAATCAGGGGACCATAATCCGCTCGACCCGCGTAAACCTTGAGCCTCATGTGAGAATCTTTATAATCTGTATGATCATAAATCATAAGTCATTCCCGAAAGTGTTCGTTCCAGTGTCTGGAAACTGTTCAGCCAGGGGCGAAAATTCACCGGGGCAGAGGGCGGAGCGATCGGTCCAGCATTGGAATTCCGTACGCGGAAAGGATGGTTTGATTCTACATACAAATTTTGACTTTCTTGACGCGACGCGGGAAAGAATTTTATCATCTCGTCAGCACGCCGGGCCTTCCTCCTCTCTCGGCGATTCCCTCGCATTGAGAGGACACTGAACTTGCCATCACGATCGAGTTCTCAGCGCAGCGTCGCGGCGGAGGAAGCAAGATAAAGGAGCAAAGTCAACTGAACCTTCGATTGAGGACCTTGACCGCGTCATGTGTTGACCCAGTCAGCCGGTTAGTTTGTCTCCTCGCAATGCGGCTCAGCGTCGAGGTGAAATTTAGATAAAGACAGGCAGACAAATTGGCGCGTTCGCGCCACGGAAATTCTGTACAACTTCATTGCTTCAGCGAGCGAAGCACACCGGAGGCGAGGTCCTGCGCTGTCTGCTCGACTTCTTATACATCAGAGCTGACGCTGGCCCTGCCGTTCGTGTGCATACATATAGCGTGTTTCGACTCTCGTCCCGATGTAGCAAGCTGATTTGTTTCAATCGACTTACAGATGGGAATTTCCGATAGGGTCCGAGTCCGAGCCCATCAAATATGGACCATATGGAGATTCCCTACAGGCATCAGACTGCCATTATGTCCGCGCGTATCCGGTATCCGCTTGGTGAAGATGAGGGTCTGGATTTCTCGACAAGGAGGAGATGTCCGTCGATCTTTTCGGACTTTAATTTCCAGTTTGATCCTTTGGGAAACGCTGCGGAAGGTCCGCCTCCCCTCATTCCCTCCCGAAAATGCCAGATACTTCAAGATACTTTCGTATGCTCATTTTTTCACACCAACAGTCAGGTCGAAAACCCCGTACAGCTAGAAACACAGAAAAGTTCTGCAATCCGATAGCGGACGCGGGACCTATCTCGTGCGAAGATAGGTAGATGGAGAGCAGTCCGGTCAGAGACTCATACTCGCGAGCTCCGTCGGCCGACTTGGTAGTATAAGGCCAGCTTGGCCCCGCTCGGCTTCCGATGAGAACCTGGCGGTGGGGAATCGCGATAAAAAAAAGATCCGAATAAGAGTCTTCCCCCGGTGTAGCTTCGGAGTAAGCATTCCGTCGCCAAAACGATGATACGTCTCTACAGTCACCGATCAGGGTTCAGCCCATTCCGCGTGTCCACAACGAGCCTCCTAATTCAACCGGTGGCCTGTTCGCCACAGAAAAGCTTCCTACGTCACGCACGTGCAGGATGGGTCACGGGAGTCGCCCGAACGTGCTGTGCGCAGGAGCTCAGTGAGAGGCTAGCAAACAGACTGATGTCAGATGGTCGTACCTCCTTTTCCCGATATAAAACAAGGGAATACGGCTTAGGCCAATCCGAGAGCCTCGATGACTTTTTGCGGTCGTTTAGGGAGCGTTCACTACGTGTATAATCTCCGTGGTATAGGATCGCATGCTTTTCCCAGCTGGTTCCGGTGAATGATCGTTGGCATGTCGTCTGCTTTTCCCATGCGGACTGCTTTCCGAGTTCCGGTCACATCGTGACACTGACGGAGCTCCTAGAACAAGTCCTTGCGGAGGATATTCCCGCGTCAGAAGTTCCTGAACAGTTGATCAACTGGAACGTCTGACTCCACTCAAAAATGCCGCGAGCATGCATCAATCAATCGCGAATGGAACTGAGCGGCTATTCGAACTAGCGATGCGGAGTAAATGAAGATCATCCTGTTTCGAATACCGATGTAAGGAGCGTCTGAGCTCGCTCGGACGTACATAATGACCACGATCGACTCACGAGACACTCAGGGGAGAAATTGGGTCAGTCAAGACCATTGACCCAAGCTACGCCGTTTTCGCTCGCTTTCTCTTGCGAGAAAGTAAAGAAGGAAGAATCTAATTGCGGGGAGGAGGCGAGCCGAAAAATGCCGACGAGGGAATGATTCCGGGTTTGTGAAAAAAAATGCGTCAGGAATGCAAACTTGACAGGGATATTGAGCTCACCAGATTCCACGCAGCTCAAGAACCGGAGGGGTCAGCGTCGATCCACGTCGGCGCTCAATCGGAGCTCCGCGATCGTACAGTTCATATATCCGTATTTTTTTTTCGGGATCCGCGATATGGACGCATCATTGCTCCGCAAGCTTCAAAACATTTCTTTGGAATCGGGAATTCGCATCCTCAAGGGCCTTCAATCAGCCCCCCGCAGTGAGCCTACAGAATGAGCGATAGTGTGGTCGGCGCTGATTTTCGTCAACATTCTGAGGGATTGCAATCCATAGAATAGGCACAGGCTCCGGGTTGATGCTCCCGGAGGAGAGGGCCCGCCGGCCTCCGGACGAAGTCTCGAACGCAGTTTTCAGAGTTCCGTGACGTCGCGAGCCTCGCGGTGCTCCACAGCGAAATCACAGGATTGCTCCAGAGTTCTCAGATCGATGTTCTCCGCGCTCACGGCGAATCCATCGCAACAGCCAATCGGGTGACAGTCTGCTTGCGTGCTTACTCAGTCGTCGCTCGGCGGCCTTCCGATCCGCCTGTGGAGGTAAGGTGATATTTTGCCTTATTTTTCTCGTTCTGCTCTCGGACGGTCTTACGATGACGTGCGAAGCGGACGGGAAAAACACAATGGTCGTCTTCCGCCACTGCTTTCTGAATGGCACGTGAGATCAAAAAGCGACTGCTCAGGAGCGACAAACAAAGCCCGCTCCTCTGGCCCCAGAAATCCAAGCTTTGGTAAGCAAATGGACTCCCGTAAACTCTGCGGTGGACGACTTCAGCGGAATGAGCGGAATAAGCGGAATCATCGAAGATTGGATAACGCCGAGTCGGCCTCGGAACATCTTGCCTCGAGCATCTTCGGAAAGATTCCGCGGCTAGATATAAAATCATTCGAAGATCATCCCGCCTATTCGGATACTAGGTAGTGAAAAAATGTTTCCCTGTGTCACGGAGCGCTCAAGCATCCAGTATCGGAGTCATTCCGCCTCCAAGGGGACCGAGCGAGCAGAAGACTCCATCGTGCAACGAGATTCCCCAGCAGATCGAGATTTCCCAGCAGATCGAGATTTCCCAGTCAAGAAGGTCGCTCCCGGACTGCATCAGGGAATGCTCTCCGGGAAAGCAGCGAAAGACAATGCTGCTTCCCTTTATTAGAGCTCGGCGAGAGCTCGCACCTGGCCATGTCCCACCGAACGTCATGAGTGTGCGAAGCTCCTTTAGCGTATTATTCATTTGTGGTCTTTTCTCGCGGGAAAACTCAATCAGAGAAATCAAAGCATCGGATTACATTGAGTCATCGCATTGCGGACCTCTCTCGAAGGTCATCCGAGCTCAACAAACGATAGTTCTGGCTGATGTTCTGCTGGAGATATTAACTTATTCTCCATTATCGAGCAAGGCGCAAGTGTACCACAGAAAACGACTCGGGAGCAATATTGAAATTAGCCATTCGCGGAGCATTCTGCAGAAGATCGTCTGAGTGAATGCCTTCCAAGAGGCTGCGGAAAAGTCCAGATGGACGATATTAACGCTCAGCTGGGCCTTCCTATACCAAGGGTGGCCAACCTCCTTGGTTCCGCGGACCACTGAGGTTCTTGCGACGAAACCTGCGGACCACCGAGCCATAGTTCATATGTGTTTGGATCAGAAAGTGAGAACGAGCTCAACGAGAATGCCGCCTCTAATCCACTGAGCCTTACAGCACCTGCGGGCGCCTAATCACTGAGCACTGGGCAGCGGAGTTTTCGTTGCGAGAGTCAAGGACTGCGACTGGATATCATTGAGTCCGCTTTTGGAAACCGCCTAGGTTGCTCCGCGGACCACCGAAATTTCAGCCGAGGACCACCACCGGTCCGCGGACCCCCTCTTGGCCATCCCTGTACGAGCTGATGAACTCTATGCCGATCTGTTTCCAGGATTCGGGACAGCTGCCGTCGCTGGTATGCTCTCTCGCGATCCGGATAGCTAGCCCGCCACGCGTGTTGGGGAAGCTTTTCGCTCTTCGAATGAACCCCGAATCCGTGATTGAGCTGGGGGTCAGACCGCGGGGGCAAACGGCGGCGAGTTCCGACCCGGGACGTGAAGATCGGGCACCCGAGATCGCGAGAGCGGGCGCGAAATCTTTCCGAACAGGTATGTTGAGACGATTCCGTCCCACGAGGGAATGGATTCGTGGACACGATGAGCATTGCATTGTATATGATCACTGATCGCTAAAAATCGATTTAAGCTCAGGGAATTGAACCTCGTCGTGCGTCTACATCGAATCCAAGCGAAGAGTCCAATGAAGCTCAACGAATTAGCCAACGGCGGATCAGCGAATTCAAATGAGACCTTGGATTCTGTCGTCGACGATGAACTTTCGATTCGACTCATGATGCACACTCGCCATATTTATGTTTGCAGAAAGTTTTCGTGGTATGATCCGATTTAGCATCCGTTAAAGTCGAACTCCGATGATTATTTCGCTTGTGGATGTTTGTTTTCGTAAGGCGGAGCGAGGGATTGCTCTACTTCTCAAAACGCGGGAATAAACCGCAGACTGCCACGACTTGAGCTCAGATATTCACGAATTGCAACTTCTTGAGAGTTGATGTTTCTCGGTCTTGAAGTCGAATTCGTACATTCTAGCAAAGCTCAGACGGGGTGAGTGGGGATAAAGCTGGAGGAGCTTCTTTTCTCTCATTGCCTACCCCTGGTCTTGAAAATCATCTTCGAGGTGCCGACCGTTCGAACAGCACAAGAATCTCTCGTCGCGAGTTTGTTATCAGAACTATTCCGTGGTAAGAACTTCCTCGACTTTTTTTCTTTCTCTTTCTTTACGGAAAAGTTATACAGGGACCCTGATCTGCATTCCTCGCGCCACGGAAGCCTACGGACATCCTAATTCAGATGGGGGTAGGACGGGGGCGAAGCGATCTCTTCATCGATTCAGAAACGCCTACAATGACGCGAGTTTGTTTGTTGAGCACGAATTTCCGAAACGAGGATAGTCCGAAACGAAATTCACTAAAAAGATGATAGTCGAGGAAGCATCCAGTCAGAAGGCTTCAGCCTCGTCGATACGAGTCAGCTGATAAGCCAGCATCGTCTCAGGTCACATGCAGTCTCTCTGCGGGTATTCTCGGTATTGCTCCGTACTGCTAAAAGATCCTAGCCCACTGATGCATCGAAACATCTGGGAATTTTGGCGCAAAAGAGCTTTCTTTCACGAGGACACCTGGCGCGAAAAACCTTCCTTGCAGACTCGATAGGGTACGACCCGTCAGATCTTAGAAACCTTTTTCTAGCAAATCTCGGGAAATGTGAGCAGAAACTCTCCTCGTTCCCAGTTGCAGAGAGACTCTCTGCAGACTTTGCATGGGATTTTGCCACGGGGGCGCGACTCCTGCATTGAAGAAAACTTACCGCGGTCTCCGTCGTTCGAAATATCGAGCCCATGCTCCCGGAGCACGACGAAAGCCGGCTTGCCTCGAACAAGAACTTTCCAGCTGTTTTCCGGGACTCCCATTGCAAAGCACTTCCGAGTATGGGGGTCCAACTAGATGCTCATGGTTTGCAGTATTGCAAATTTGCAAGGATTCCGGTATTTCGACAGAAGTTCACCAGCAGTTTATGGCGGCTCGGCTCCTCCTGCATCCGCTCTTGAGAACAACTGACACTGAAACCTACTCCGGGCTGGGAAAGAAGCTTTCTCTCGGTCCTCTCCCAGCAACGCGGGCTGAACAACAAACAGCACGAGCTTCCGAGGCCAGTAGCTCCATCTGTGGACGCCGACGTAATTAATTCCGCGCCAGCCGACACACTACCGAGCCCGCGGCTCGAAGCGCAAGCCCATCACGGGCCAGATGAAATAATCGCGTCAAAGAAATCCGGGAGCAGGCTAAGGATATTCCGAAGTTTTCTCAAGAAACTAGCGGTACTCGTGTGCAAAGCCTACAGCGGGTACGGCAGGCGCAAATGAGACCTAGGAAGATAGCCCTCCGTAAGCGCGTAGAGAGCATGGGAGTGGAGGCAGAAAAATTGCCGATTCTCGCATACAATAAGGTGAATAAGCAAGCAAATTCTGAAAATCCTCCGGATTTCGCAATCTTCAGGCAGGGATCATCATCAGCGTTTCCGTCAGGCGGACACACGACCACTCACCTGCAAACATTCGCCTCGCTCGCGAACACTCGTCCGAGGCATGATAGAGACCCCATCATTTTCAAGATTCGCAGATCTCCAACGATTCTCCGCATGAGACATCTCTTCGCACCGCCGCCCCAGACCGCGGTTGACCTCTGAGTCTCTGAGAAGGGGTGGCACTTTCTCTGATTGGAGACGACTCTCGATCGGCCTCTCAGGAGGCGACAGCGTCTGCTCTGTCTATCGCGCTGCGCGGCAGCTGTCTTTTGGGTGTCTGGACGAGGAGGCTCAACTTCTCCGCTAGTCCGGAACACTTCCATTGCTTCGCGCACAGCCGCAGAACAGTGTGGGGTTAGAAATTCTCAAGCTTCAACACTCTCCGGAATAATCGCAGCGGATAAAGTCGTCCTCGGAGCTCGAAGGTACCGATGTCGCTTCCGTACGTTGGATACATAGCGAAACAGGAGCCGCAATACCAACACTGGAAGCTGCAAGAGAAGGCGGATCGCCGACCAGAGGAGAAAGTTTCCTTGCTTCCCTCGCAAGGCTGTCCGAGAGGCTCGCGGATCATTACGTTCCTCATAGTTCGAAGTTTGATCGAAGTTTTTCCGATGCGACCGTTGTCCATTTTGCGGATATGTTCTCCCTCCAAAACTCCGTCCAGGATTCCTCGCATCCCTCTCGCCGAGAGAAACTATTGAAGTCCTCACGTTCTCATGCCGAGCTTGGACTTTCCGATTCCATTGGGATGCTCGAACGCTCATGTAGAGATGAACTGTGTTTCCGACGTCAACCAGATGAGCCTCGATTCGCGTTCTTCAAAGGGAATCGGCTTCGGTCCTCTGCGAATCCCTGTGCGCCGCGCCGCGTTGCCAAATCCGTCCCGCGAGATTCACATGATCTGCAATCCACGTTGCAAGCCAACTCCAAATCGTTGGGGAGACAGAGCCAATGGACAATTAAATAGAGCGCTCAAAAACTGACCGCTAGTCCTTGGGCATTCACACGTCGCATCGGAAAGTCCGTTCGGATCTATTCCGCGCAAATTAGCTCCGAATTCCATCAAATTCGAAGGGTCACTGGATTCTGCCGAGAATGACTCAAGTCTCAGCGCTTCTGAATAAAAAATAAGGCCCACGCAGCAGTCTAGAAGAGGACTATCGATTCCCTGTCATCTGAATCAGAATCGCGCCATCGGAGTTCAGGCCGGGAATCGAACCCGGTCCCAAGTTGCACAGGTCCGAGGCTGCGCTCGCCTGCTCCAGCTGTGCGACGACGTTTTCCTTCTTACACCACCGGAGTTCACAGGTCACAATTCGAATCAGGATCAGACTATACCGGCAAGTAGGTCATCTGATGACTGTTGGAACTATTGACGTTCTCTAATACAGACGTCCTCAATCTCGTGATACATTCACCCTTATTGTTGACGGGAATAGGTTCCTTATTCTGATTGGATGGTTATCTCTGTACGCAACAAGCGATGACCGACAAGCTCCCGAGTCGGCCATTGTAATCATCGCGAACTATTTTTCGGAGTGGCGTCTCCTTCAATCGTCGGTGCAGTTCACGGCCGACTTAGGCACGCTAGGGATGGTACGATTCCGGAAGCACGTTGGGCGAAAGCGCCCCCACCCCCTCCCTGACAGTACTAATTATCGATGCTCACGATGGATTCGGCCGGAATATGATTGAGGCTCTACATATCCAGGGCTTCGCTCACAGCCACGGACCGAACTGCGTGAACCATCGTCCGAGGCGGTCATTCATGGGGATCGGAAGCGTTGCGGAATCGATCAAGGAGCGTTCGACCGCTGAGTCGCGTGCGAGGGGCTGGCGAACTCGGATCATCAACAGTCGCAGTAGGAACGGATTGGACTTCAGCCTATAAAACTCGCTCATTCAATCAAGATCTGACAGGGAAGGCCATAGAGTCGGTCCGATAGCACAGGTCGTGCGCTCTTTGGGTGCCCGGAAGGGATGCTTCTTGGTCTCGTAACTCAGGTGGACTTGATGCGCGTTGGAATGCATGAGGTTCTATGGCCGGAAAACGGTGCCAGGGTGACGTCGTCCGACAAGTCAGGCAGACTTTTTATAAAGGTTGTCTTCACCTCAGGTTTCGATGTATCGACAAATGTATGCTTGAAATATCTCTTATGATTTTTTCGACATCATTTGTATTAGAGACATGGACAAGGTACACGGAGCTTCCTTCCCTGGGTGAGCTCGAGGAATGGAGGAGGGATGGTTTGTGTACGTTTTCCCGTGACCGAAGGGCTGAGAAGTTCAGGACGCAGGAGCGTTCTTCACAGCAGCGGGATGACTATTTTCCGTCACTACACTTCATACCAGGCTCGAGTCGTCGTAGTGTCCGTACTGAATTACGCTGCAGAAACCGACCAATTGACTCGACCGTCATATTTACATTCGATGTCCATGTAACTTGGACCGTGTTCGCTCAGAGAACGACCTAGGGACCTGTTACGCGCTTTCAGCTCTCGGTTCTCTACTTGGAGGGGCAGTAGGCGCCTTTGCAAATGAACAAGCTATCACGGAGAGTAGATTCTCAATGTCGTTCTCGAATTGTTCCCTCGCTTCTCCAAATCGAGATACACATTCGACGATCGATTGAGGGAGAGCTAGAAGACCTCGGTTGAACGCGGGTCTGGATAACGCTCTTCGGAGTCCTTGTTATGGACAGCTGTCATTCGAAAGTGATCGAAGGTATCCGCGAAATCGTCACTGTCGCAGTTTACGCTCGAATCCGGTGCGCCAGACTGAATGGGAGGTGTTTCGAAGGTCTCAAATACCCCAACACAAGATTCGGAGTGATCATCGATAATGAATTGCGCGGAGTTTGCCGGGCCTGAGGCGCGTTCCAAGGCTGGATTCTCACGCAACATTTCTATCTTGGATTGGGTCTCCCTGCTCTTGCGGGGAGTTATTGTGACGCTGGGTGATCTAGCTGGTAATGACTCTTGCGTTTCTTTCCGCTTCGAGCTCGTCGTCGAGGATGAGTATCGGCTGCCGGCCTACTGCTTGCGACAAAAGCAGCAGAGAACTCTCGGGAGACTCCTCGGACTTCCTGTGACTATTTTTGTGCGCTGCGGTCAACCTCGACTCGGATAGGCCGAAGAGCCGCCCGCATCTTTTGCGGCGAATTTGGAATTTAAGGTGCAGTGCTGTCTGTCTACTCATAGTCACGTGAAGGCGAGCAGCTCCCGACGGAGAGTCGTCCTCTCACAAAAAGCCTCCACGCTCGAGAACGATCCTACCGTTATACGCCCGTCACGAATTGTCGTATTCCGACCAGTAGCAAGCGAAAGTCATCGTTTACCCGATCTCGCTCTGGTCGACGTCAATGATATCTGGGGTTCGACTGAACAAGCGATGTACTGCGAGTTGACGGTGGGGCTTGATACCGATCAGGCGGGCTATGTGATCAGTCCTACTTTTGTCGCCTCGCGATTCCTGGGACCCGCAGAGAATGAAAGGGGGGGTCAGAACAAAGTCACTGGGCGGGAAACGGGAAGCTATGCAAAATGACTTCGTTGCTTCCCAGCACCTTTGTCCGAACTGGCCGGCAGCGATCACAGATGTCGTCTGTTGGAGCTCACCCCTTTAGAGAACATACACAGGATGAGGAGAAGAAGTCGGTGTCGAGAGAAAGTGTCCTTCCCTAAACGGGAGAGAACTCACCGCGATAATCTCCTGGTCAACAGGAGCTGCGGAGGAAGTTCAGCTTTATCGGACTCCTAGGCGGCCGAATCACTGACTGTTCATGAAAAGGTTGTCGCAGAGAGCTCCAAGCTAGGAATTGGAAGTATTTCAGCTAGAAATTTGGAGGACTCTTCGACAATGCTCGGATACGGAAACAACGCTGCGACGGCGCGGTGTGGAAGTTCCGGCACAGTTGCTCTCAGTCAGATCACCACGATGGGCGCGTTCAGGCGAAAGGTCGAAGTCGTTACGTTGTCGTCCGTTCTACGACTATTTATCATTCATTTCACTCGATCTGTGGCTCACATCTGTCTTGCTCGATGCTTCAATTTCACTCGACTTCCGATATTCTCGCAGTTGATCGAGCAAAGAAAATTCGAACACGCTCAGAAAACTAATAACCTCATTCGGGTCAGCGATTGAGGGTCTGTCAACGGTGCGGCACGAAATGTCAGCATCGAGAAATTCACTCGCCTGTCGCACTGAGTCTTTCTTACACGAGGCGGGACGTCATCTCGAGCTGACCGATCGCGGAACAGAGCTAACTTCCCCTCGTGAGGAGCGGGTGGTTCACGGAGCAGACGACGTCTCCCGATTTCCGGGAGCCGATCCCGTCCCCAGGAGAACTCTCACTGCAAACAGCTCTCTAGCTATTCGAAATCAAGATAGTCCCAATGGTCACCTACGGTATTCAACTGGTTTGGGGGAACTTGAAGACATCACACCTCGAAGCGTAGGATAAACTGAAAGCGTACTACCTAAAGCTGGCGCTAGGTCTCCATCGGACTGCCAGAAACAGGCTCGTATACTGGATCGCTGACACGAATTCGCACGCCAAGGACATCGAGAAGAAATTTAATCCGCCAAGCACCCAGGCCTACAAAGAGCATTTAGAGCTGTCTCTCGAAAAGAGAACCGACATCGACGCGGAACTACTTTCAACACCCGCCCTGACTAAGGAATTCTGGGAAGGTCCGAGCCGGAGAATTAGGAGCCGAATCACTAGAGGGTTTTCATGCATGGTTTTCACGCCATGATTTGTTGTAAAGAAAACTGTCATGTATTAAGTAGTGACTGCAAGTGCCAATTATGCTCGGCAGATTGTGAACAATATCATATATCCTCTTGTAAAAACGCTCATCAGTTCGATTGGAGCCTCACAGCAAACGCAACAAGTGGGAACTCGAGGATAAAAATGCGTACATTCTAACGTTCTAACAATTACACCAGACTCTGGTAATTAAAGTTCAAAATGATGATGATTTCCGGGAGCCTTTCCCCGGATGTCTACATTGAGATCTTCTAGCCTGGCACTGATGGTCGGAAGATTCACCGGCAACATCAACCTCGCACAACTCGGATCTGGTGCCTATCGCTTACGGAAGCGGCAAGCGCAATAGCGGCAGTCATTCATGGCCACATACGGAGCGCCTGGAAACCACTAGATTTTCATCGGAGCGCAATGATCGATCGGATCCGTCGGAGCTCAAGAAAAGCTCTCGCTGTCGTTGCTCTTCATGATTCTGTAAGCGGCGTCGTATCTCTCCTTAATCGAGCTGGGTTGTCCTTGTGAGGAACTTCGGGAAAAAAATAATCGGATCGGTCCCGGGGTCTATCCAGCTGTCTACCAGACTGGCTCCTGTAGGCTCTAGTGTTCATAGATCTTTAAATATACCGCCATCGTGTAGAACCCACGCAGAGCCGTTTCTCGTCTCTGTGTTTCGAGGAGATCAATAAATGACAGGCAGTTCCGTTAAGACGGTCTCAGAGTGTGTTCCGTTTGGTAATTCATCCTTCAGTCAGAACATCCAAAACATGGCGCAGTCTGAACAGGAGATGCAAACAAGAGGCCGAGGAGTTCGGCCAACTGCTATGAATGTGCTGAGTGGCGAAGACAACTACGAAAGGTGGCAGACTTTCCGGGAAGCATACAATGACTACGCACGATGGGAGGGAGTGTTTGCCATGGAACCGGAATTGCAACTATCGAACTTCCGTCAGTGCTTCGGTGAAGCCAATCGGGCCCTCCTGAGACATCTCGGACTCGAGGCCATGGTGAGCGGTGACAGAGCAAACCCCCAACGGCAAGGAGCCGTGCACAACCGTGAAGAATTTCGTCGCCGCGCTGGAAACAAGATTTGGGAAAAAGGACAACCTTCTCTATAAACGGTACCTATTCCACAAAGCCGTGCAGAAGGATACAGAGAAGATATCGGACTTCGCGGATAGGCTCAGAGGACTAGCCAGGAACTGTAGATACAATGATCTACGGGAAGAAATGGTGAGAGATCGATTAGTGATCGGTACACGGATCCAGAAAGCCAGAGAGGCGATTTCAAAGAAAACAACGACTTGACGCTTGAGAACGCGCTAGACTTGATGAGAAGACATGAGGATAACGAAGGAGCCTTGGCAGACATCAAAGACAATCGGGAAAGCGTGATGTCTGGAAGCCAAGAGATCAACGCAGTGTCATTCCGAAACTCTAAGAAAAGACCGTTCAGGAGAACCAATACGGGCAGGACGAATGCTTGCTCGTTTTGTGGCAGTAGGCACCAGCCGCGGAAGTGTCCTGCGTACGGATACCGCTGCGGGAAATGTGGAAAAAACAACCATTTCGATGCGTGCTGTCTAACAGGCGAGCAAACCCGTGTTGTCGAGACTTTGGAAGAAGGAGACGATTGGTGTGAAGACATGTTCATGGCCGGGACAACAGATCGTGTCAAGCGAAAATTCTTCACAAAGCTGCAGCTCGAAGACAAGACGTATCTGAGAGGCCAAATCGACACGGGAGCGACTTGCAACGCAATGAGTTGGAAAGATTACTCAGATCTAAAGAAAAAGGGAATCGTCAGCCATATAGACAAAAAGAGACGCAAACCATTGAAAATGTATGACAATCACGTCACAATGTCCTTGGGAGTGTGCAGATTACCATGCTCTGTGAATGGGCGAAGTTTTTCGCTACCGTTCCAGGTGATGAATCACGGAGTCGAAATTCTCATTTCGGGCTACCATGCCAAGAAAATGGGCTTAATACAGTTCGATCAATCAGTCGAAGCTGTTTATCAGATCCGGGAAAAGGACTCAACGTCGTCGGGAGGTGGGAAAGCTCTGCTGGACACTTATGCCGACATATTCGAAGGTCTTGGAGAATTCGGCGACCCGGTGAAGCTT
>NW_003803997.1:0-1319 GCF_000255335.2 Galendromus occidentalis
GTAGGATTGCTCGTTTGCTGTTTGGACAGGCGACTAGTCCATCCTCGGTCTTCGTGTGTGCGGTTTGGCTCTCCGCTTTTGGCTGCGGTTAGTCTGTTGTTCTTTTAGCGTTGGCTTTTCTGGTCTTGTCTAGTTTGGCACCTGATCCGGCGACTGGGGTGTGTTCGTTAATGTTCGATTTCGGGTACTTGTCCGCAGTTTGTCTTCTTTCGTTGTCTGTTTCTAGCAGCGGTTTCACTTGTTGTTTGGCTGACGTTCCAGCGCTTGTCTCCTCGTATTGTCATTTGGTCCTGAGTGATTTTCTGTTTTTTCGGTTTTCCCAGTTTTTCTTACGCCGATCTCCTTGGTTCGGACTTATTGTCGCAGGATAGATTCCCTCTACTCGTGTACGGAGTTTGAACCGAGAGTTCCAACTCCTTCGGGCACTTTTTTCTGCGTTGGAATTTATTTAATTCCCGGGCTTCTGGCTTCTAAGGCTTGGTGGGGTTTGGACCCCGGATAGGCGTCATCGTTCTTCGTCGTTCGGTGCAGTGTGATCTGCCTGCGGTGCTTCTGTGATTTTCTGCGAATTTTCGAAAAGTTGTTTTCGCCATAGGTGCGAGGTGTGCCAATCGCTCCTTGGGCGATGTTTTTCTGTTTTTTTTTCGATTTTCCCAGTTTCTCTTATGTCGATCTCCTTGGTTCGAACCTATTGTCGCGGGAATAATTCCCTCTACTCGTGTACGGAGTTTGAGCCGGGAGTTCCAACTCCTTCGGGCACTTTTTTCGGCGTTGGAGTTTATTTAATTCCCGGGCTTCTGGCTTCTGGGGCTTGGTGGGGTTTGGACCCCGGATAGGCGTTGTCGTTCTACGTCGTTTGGTGCAGTTTGGTCTGCCTGCGATGCTTCTGTGATTTTCTGCGAATTTTCGAAAGGTTGTTTTCGCTTATGGGTTTCTACCATAGATGCGAGGTGTGCCAATCGCTCCTTGGGGAATCTTTTCGGTGGTGGCAGGGCTGTGTGCCAGGTCTCAGTTTAATATCTCGGTTTTGATTGTCATTTCCGGTTGTGTGGTCGATTTCTGACGAAAATTCCAAGTTTTCCTGGGGTCCTCGGTTTTCTGGGTTTCTGCTTTTTCCCTGTGTAGCTCCTCGGTGCGCTGTAGCGCTTCTCGCGGGATGCGTCCTGTCCTGCTCCTTGCTTTTGTGGGATTTCCGGTTGTTGCTTGGTCGACTTTCGATGATATTTTCGAGTTTTCCGAAACCGCCTTTTTTCCCGATGTTGACCGGCCGATCGATGCTCTGCTCGGACTACTTGTCTGGTTTTTCTGTTTTGGACTAA
>NW_003803998.1:0-9326 GCF_000255335.2 Galendromus occidentalis
ACAAACAGACAGACATACGTTTTTATATATATAGATGTGAAGAAATCACGAAAACTCTGGAGAACTCTGGAAACTCCCGCCGAACGATTTCCGGTGAGGGACCCGGTACTCAATTTCCAAGGGGAAAAGAGCTCACCCTCATCATACGGGCACGACGACCCCCTCATCGCTTTTCTACAACTCCCGAGAACCCACCCCAAAATTCTTGCGGCGATCGGTTCAGCCCTTTGTGAATTTTGCGAATTTCGAATTTTTCAATATTTCCCCGATTTTTCGTATTTTCGTGGGTGGAGCACTCAAATAATTTTTTAAAGGTAGAAGGACTCATTGCATCGAAGAACTGACCCCCCTATAACCACCGGGGGATCGCCCAGAACACGCTCCTAAATTTTCACGACGATCGGTTCAGCCGTTTTCGAGTCCATAGGTGACACCAGACAGACAGACAGACAGACAGACAGACAAACAAACAGACAGACATACGTTTTTATATATATAGATTCGGATGACTCCCTTGAGGTGTTCATCACACCACTCCCGCGTACGGAACCTTGATTCAATGAGAGCCTGCTCTTGACTGTCAAGCTCATCACCATTACCAATCTTAGTCAAAAGCCCAGAGAAGGCAACATCGCTCTGCCTCATCACCTGAGACAGAGGAAAGAACTTAAGCGATTGCCACAGCGCTGAGCGATGGAGGCCACGTTGCAGAGGTGCATAGATCGGTGTCATATTAACTGGTGGCAACTGTCGCAGATCACCACAAAAAATGATATCCATGCCACCAAATGGTAGATCGTGTTCCATGTTGATGCTTTTCAGACGATCCTTGATGGTATGAAAAATGCCCGACCCGATCATGCTTATCTCATCGATGAAAATGATCTTCACATTGGCGAAGGCGTTACGATAGAGTTGCAAAGCTTCGAAAGAGAGTCCCCCTCGTCGTTGAATCATCGATATATTGAAAGCACTATGCACTGTCGTGCCTCCGATTAGTACAGCGGCTTTCCCGGTCGAAGCAGCGGCAACGTAGACATTCCGTTGCGTATCATGTGCTTGAGAAAAACGATTATATGTCTCCATAAGCAATTTCAGTGTGAAGGTCTTGCCGCAACCGGCAGCGCCAGTCAAGAATATCTGGACTGGAGGCAGTTCTGGATTATGAATTCTAGCTATGCAATGTTTCAGAAGAGCTCTTTGCTCGAAGTTAGTTTTTCGCATCGACTCGCAATAGTCAATAGAGGATAGAACGTTAGTCCGCTTCCGGATAACTGAAGACAGCGAGTTGGGAATGGCTACGTTGCGAATGTCTTCATTGGAGAGCTCCGCCAAAACATCAGGTCGATGAACATAACCCTGTTCGGACTGGATATCGACTTCGTGATCTTCTGACGACATGTTATCCCACAACACATGATATTCCGCAATATTTTCCGCTAAATTTTCGAGAACTTCATATCGTTGACGTCGCTGGAGAATTTCCCTCTCATGCTGATCATAAATATCAATGAGCTTATCATGATCCAGTAGATCGTTGTGTTCATTATTGAAGGGGAAGAACAGCAACACCATACTGCGCTTATAGTTTGTAACGTCAGACACCTCATATATCGTCCATCGTATGATTCGGCTGCGAGTCCGCCGTCTATAGACTTGATGCCCGTCCGAATCACGTTTCCTTCGAACAGGTGTCATCATGGCTACAAAATCGGCTAAGCACATGGAGCTCAACGCTGGGGGTCGACTCTCATACTTCTGAATTGCGTTACGAGCCCAGATGTCTGTCGAATCGTCTGTCAAGTTTTCAGTTTCCATCTGAGCTTTGCTCTCCCGACAGACGAACCGACTGTTGGGAACGTTGCAATCTATGTAAACGCTGTCTCGACTAGATTCGCTCATCGGCTGTCTCAAGAGATACCACGCAGCTTCCTGGGTTGACATCTCTACCGCGTCGAGCATCCGAATACTGATTCTTTTGAGAAGATCAGTGAAATTCTGGTCGGGGTACTCGTTCTGCAGATCTTTCAATTGGCGCTGTAAATTGGACAGACCGCGATTGGTCTTGTTGATGTATTCGACGACATAGGATGCGCAGCTATATTCCTCCAATATGAATTGGAAGTCCATGTTCGACTTCAAGGTGTTCGCAATCCAGGGATTGTATGTATTCGTCCATATATCTTTAATGGTCCTTCTGAAAATGATTGTTGGACGCAGAATCGTCGCTCGAATGACATTCAAATATTGATCGTAGTCCAGAGCGAAGCTTGACAGAAATTCTTCAATACTCGCGTACTCGTTGTCATCCAATGCTTTTTTCATGTCGTGACCTTTTTTGCGAAAATTCGATCGTCGACCATCATCCTTCGCCATTGGCAGAAGTATTTGCGTTGTCAAGCTAGGCCAATACGGTATATTGAAACGGCATTTTCCTGATCGTTGACGTGAGTTCGTATCATTCTTATAACAAGTGAATGTATGTTTACGAACTTGGAGGGCCCGACAATGTTGATCTACAATTGTATGTTCTGTGTCGACTGAGCACAACCGATTTATCAACTCGACAGTTCGGGGCATATGCTCCGACACTGCTTCCTTGGGATCGCTTTCGAGCCAGAGAAGAACGTGAACATGTGGACTTCCGCGATGTTGGAACTCAACACGCATGAAATAATCTATGACGCGATTTGGATCGAGAGGACTCATTTCATCGGACTGGAGAATATTCATTATTGCTCCGATCATTTTCCAGGAATAGATACAACATGTGACAGAGTCTTCGTTCACCAGATCGGCCCTGTACTTAGCAGAGAACTGGTTCATCGGATCGTCCACATCGGTCGTCACGCCTGTTCTAAGCTTATGCAAGATTTGCAACAAATGAGGCCAACGAATCTCGTTGGCACTCATCGTCAGGAAAAAGCTCGGTTCCCCGAGTTGCCTTATCATAGCGAACAAATCCCTTTTTCTGGACGCCCAATACTGCACCGAATTCGGTATAGATTTCAAAAAGGCGAAGTTGTTGGTCACACAATGTTCAAGGAACCGGTCATCATCGCGTCCCTTCGTTGCAGCGACGACCTTTGACTCGACAGGGTCTGCCTTCGATTCGGCATTCGATGCCTGGAGATCATCGAGTAAGAGGCGCTCTTCTTCATTCAAAGCTCCCCATTGTATTGTCGGTTCCTCCGAAGTCGACCCTGCGTCGGTAGCCTCGATCTCTCGCGATGCTATCCGCGACTTCTTGTTGGAATCCCCTACCGGCTCCATGCGATTGTCATCTTTCAACGACGAGAATTGCCTCTTCGAGAATCTGTTCATTCGGACATTTGCTGGGGAAAACTCCGAGCTGACAATCTCTTGTGGCATTCGTCTGAGAGTTTCTTCAGCGGGTTCCTCTTCGACTGGGGGTACGGCGGATTCCTCTTCGACTGGGGGCACGGCGAGTTCCTCTTCGACTGGGGGTACGGCAGGTTCTCCCGCACTGATGCTGACACTGCTGTGAGCGTAAATTTCTCTTGTAGGTGGAGTCTCATACGGAATAATGTCGCCTTTTGAGCGGAGCTTCTTCACTCGATTCTTCGCTTTCCTGCTGGGAATCGGTGGTGTCCCTTGACTTGATGAACTTCGCGAGCCTCTCCGAGTCCTATAAAAAGCGCCGGACGATGGTTTTCACGCGCGAAATATAGGGCCTCGATCGCGTCGCAAAGATCGGCTTGACCGCAGCTCTTATCATTCTTGATGAGCCGCCTTATGACGAGAGTTACTTACCGCGTCGCAGGGATTGGCATAATGTAGTCCGATATGATACCCACGTATAAAAGCACAATTGAATTTTTGAGAATGACCTCTTCCTGATTCCTGAACTGCGTCGTTATGATCGGCTACAGCGGATACCGGCAATTGGTGTACTGCGTCGGCGCAGTAGAGATGAAAGTTCAATGCAGTCCGGTCTCGAACTGCGTCGTAACGATTGGCTCCAACGGATAACGGCAGTTCGTGTACTGCGTCGTAGAGGTGAGAGTCCAAAGCAGTCCGATTCGATTGAATACCACATGCGTAGAAAATTGCTCGCAGCGCGAATCCGAAAAACTTCGCTGGGGATACCCACGTAAGTGCGCTCTCATCAGAATGAGTTCCTCCCGGTCCCCGATCTGAAGTTTCTCTCCTGCGCCGCAGGAAGCTTGGAAATCGTAGCTCTCTGGCACTTTAAGGTCAAAAGGCGTCGTAAGAATCGGCCTTCGATAGTCTCGCCGGAGACTAGTTTTTTTGCGACCTAGATTTCCAAACATTTACCCAATGCGTAGAGAGAATCGCTCAATCTGCGACCCGGGGGAAGCCCACCAAGGATAGACCGAGTAGTGTGCACACTTGGCTTCCCGAGGCTGAGCTTCCCCTGTTTCAGGTAATTATAGCTCTTCCCCTGCGCTGTCGTACGCGTTCCGACCGCAGCTCCCATCTCTCTGATAACGCAGTCAGTGTTATCGGTAACGATAGCCCTCGGTCAGTATTGTGAAAGATTCCTATCGCATTCATATAGTCGGTTCTTTCGGTCTTCAGCGGTGACAGTTTTTCCCTTCGCCGCCGAGCACGCTCCGATCGCAGCTTCCAAGGCTGCTGCATTGCTCCACGATAATTATAATTCACGGCCCGCGCTCGAATCGTCCCCGATGGCCCTGGGTTTTCTCTGAGCAGAGGTCGCCGATATCGCCGCTCTCAGCCGCTTCGATAAATGATCAGGCCGCCAAGTGCGCAGGTCAGATTCCGACCTTAACGCTCTACTTCAGCGCAACTCTTCTGGACCTTCATCGCAGGTTTTCCGGAGTGGGACAAAGCAGTTCCTTCGGACTTCCTCAACGCAGTAATCGTTCCCAGCGCACTCCCAGATACCAATAAGGATCGAGTTTCTAGTACTCAGTCGGACCATTTGTGCGATAAGCGATAAGGGCAGAGCACCAAGAGCTTAGCTGAGTTCGCCCTCAAGCAGCGTCTGCGATCTTCGATAATTCATATAATCGGGGTGAGCAGAAATCCTCGATAATTTCTTGTGAGGATGGCGCGAATGCCATGCACGCAGCAAGATGACGGATGGTCGGATTCGGACTCGTGGGAATCGTCAACAACATGTACTTTCGACTCCTCATTCCTTGGAACTTCTTCTGGCAATTCGGATTGCGCCCAAAATCCATCTCCGTCCCCACTTTCTGAAGCTGAGCGCAGCCGAAGATATCGGCAACGTCTTAAACATAAGAAACAGGTTGAAGCCGGCGGAAATTCTCATCGAGCTTCCGAAGAGTTCAGAGAGAGGTTCATCAAACAAGAGTTCGGACACCCATGCTCCGTATGCGATCGACTGTGGTTTCGCAATGATTTACTCGCGGCACGGTCAGTGCACTCTGAAAAACTCCAAGAGATCGGTTGCTCTACGACCGATTCCCTCCTATGCCACGCGTGCGCCCAGGCTCTGAATAATGGACGGATTCCAACCTTGGCAGCATTTAATGGTTTCCGATACCCACCTGTACCGTCAAATTTGCCAGAACTTAATGCAATCACGACCCGCCTTGTTAGTCCCCGAATACCATGCAAATTCGTCGCTTGCGACTGGACTCCGGAAATTACTCTATCGTTGGTCAAGTGATTAATGTGCCGATTGACGTGGAATCGACGGTGAAAATTTTGCCAATTCAAATTCGTCGCTTGCGACGGGACTCCGGAAATTACTCTATCGTTGGTCAAGTGATTAATGTGCCGATTGACGTGGAATCGACGGTGAAAATTTTGCCACGAGAGCTCTCCGACGATTACGCTTTCAACGTGTCCCTCAAAAGGCATATCATACACAAGAGTACAGCCTATTCTGGTTTGGTGAAGAAGAGTGACGTCAGAATATGGCTCGAGTATCTTCAGAACACGCCATTGTATAAATTTTACGACATCAAAGTTGATTGGAGCCGGCTCGACGAGGGATCTACCGACGAAGTGGAAGAACTCGAGACCGTCGATGGAGACAACGACGCCGAAATGTTGCTCGCTAATCAGCATACGTTGTTATGGAACGAAGGAAAGTATTTGGTGATCGCGCCGGGACAGAAAGCCACACCCCTCTGCATCGTTTACGACGAGCACGCCGAAGAACTATCCTTTCCCGCCGTGTATTATGGAATGCCGAGACGATTCAGGGAAGGACTCTCTGTCACACCATTTCAAATGGCCACTAGTGAGATTCGTCGGAGAGACCGGCGCGGTGCCACACCCGAACATATTCTCTATATGGCTGCGAAAATCATGAGGTTCCGAGTGGCGCGAGGTCTTTATGTGACTTATCGCAACAGTGATGATTTGAAGCATTTGACGCGTCAAATGATCGAGGATGACCAGTCGCAAGGGCAGGGTCCAAGCAACACGCTTTCAGAACTGAAAGCCTTGAAAGCGGGCTGGGCATCAGGGAAGTATCGATTCAGAGTAATCTCGAAAAATCCAGCATTCGTGTGGGACAAAGAACATAGCAAAGGAAAATTGTTCTCCTGTGTCGTGGCCGACGAATCGACAGACATGAGACTGGCTGCATTCAACAAGAATTGCGATGATTTTGAGGAAAGGCTACAGGTGGGTCAAGTGTACGAGCTGGACAACTTCAATTGCCGTGTGGCCAACCCGAAGTTCAACTATACGGCAAGCAAATACGAGATCGTTCTGGACAAGAAGACGAACCTCCGACTCTGCGTCGGAGCTCTCTTGAACATCACAGTCAAGGATCCGGACTCCACATCATTGGGTAAACTTCAAAGCGTTGCTCCGAACGCGATCGTCGATGTTTGCGGCATCGTCATTCAGATATCGCAGCCTCAGGCTATAGTTCGCAAGAGAGATCAGAAAACAATCCAGAAGAGAGACATTCGCATCATCGATGAATATCGGAGACCCGTAATCGTCACTCTCTGGGAGACGGCAATAGAGTTCCCGGTCATAGAAAATCTTCCGATTTCGATTAGGCGAGGACGGACGAACTCCTACCGCAACACTGTGAGCTTGAACTGCGATTCGGGCGCGAAGCTAGAGTTCAACCTGACTACGGACAGAATCCGAGCTCTGTCCGAATGGTGGAAAGCGAACGAAGAGGACAGGCGGCAGCTAAGAACCCCTGATCCTAAATTGCAGAAATGTAGAACGATGAGCTTCGACGAAGTAGTAGACGAGCTGAGAGTCACACTCGAAGCAGCCGACTTGCCTCCAATTATCTTCAAGAACCACTTAAGAATCGCAACCATCGTTCAGGAGCCGCTGATGTACAAAGCTTGCGCGAAAGATAACTGCCGCAGAAAAATGGAGGACCGGTCTGGGGGATTCTACCGCTGTCCGAGCTGTCAGATTCAGACGAGAGAATTCACGTGGCGGTTCTTGCTGCGAGCCCTTCTTGAAGACGAGCCCACCGAAATGTGGTGCACAATTTTCAACGACGTGAGTCCAAATATCTTGAGAATAAGTCTGATGTAATTGGCGATTAAGCGAGACCTTTGACGAAAATATCATTGAACTTCAGTGCGCGGAAAAACTGCTGCGATCGGACGCGAACACTTTCGCGCAACGGATCGAGAAAGGGGAGAGCTTCGGCGCCCTGATCGACGGAATCACTGGGAAGAAATTCGCGATGAAATTGAAGTACTCCGTGAGAGTTTACGAGGTGATTCTATGGAAGCCATTAGCTAGGAGCGCGTTCCCGAAACAAATCAGGCAAAGGAATAGATTTTTCCACGAGGGCACGAAATAACATCGACTCTCCATTTCACAGAATGAGCCGCGGCCTCAACTCATTGTCATGGAGACGATTCCCGAGGAAGAGACCGATCAATGAAAGTTTCTTTCATTCTTCCTGGTCTGATTGTCCCTGAAGTGAATCCATATGTGTGATTCCCGATGAAGCATCGAAAAGCGATCGATGCCGCAATTCTCTATATAATCATGATTCGATTACTAAATAAATCGAATACATCCATACGGCTCCCGTTGCTCTTTAAGGATGCTTTCTATTCTTGAGCGAGCGCAATATATTCATATATATATAATATATAATATATATTCCCTACGCCGCCTGCGCGTTGTGGAGCTGCGCTCTATGCTGCTCGGTGGTGCTCGCGCTCCTCCTCTCCCAGGCGATCTCCGCCGGCCTCGGTGGAGCGGCTGCGCTCTATGCTGCTCTGTGCCGCTCGCGCTCCTCCTCTCCCGGGCGACACTCTCATCGCCAGCCTCGGTAGAGCTGCGCTCTATGCTGCTCTGTGCTGCTTGCGCTCCTCCTCTCCCAGGCGACGCACTCTTCGCCGGTCTCTGGTTGGCTGAGTGCGCTCTGTAGCGATTTCCCTCTCCGTGACGATTTTCGCTGAAACTGAGCGCTATGACGTCTTCGACGTCAAAATTAAAAATTGAACATTCTTCGGCCGATGCGTGACAAGAGGGGATTTTTCTCTATGGACCCCATGAGAACCGGTCTAGCTCCGGAAATATTGCTCGGATCACCTCGGAACTTAGTGCGTTGGATTCCTGAGACAATTTCACACCTAAATAGCTGCATAACAACTTCTGAAAATTAATTTATTAAAAATTGAACATTCTTCGGCCGATGCGTGACAAGAGGGATTTTTCTCTATGGACCCCATGAGAACCGGTCTAGCTCCGGAAATATTGCTCGGATCACCTCGGAACTTAGTGCGTTGGATTCCTGAGACAATTTCACACCTAAATAGCTGCATAGCAACTTCTAAAAATTGACCCAAAAATAAAAAATTGAACATTCTTCGGCCGATGCGTGACAAGAGGGGATCTTTCACTATGGACCCCATGAGAACCGGTCTAGCTCCGAAATATTGCTCGGATCACCTCGGAACTTAGTCCGTCTGGTTCCTGAGACAATTTCACACCTAAATAGCTGCATAACAACTTCTAAAAATTAATTTAAAAATTAAAAATTGAACATTCTTCGGCCGATGCGTGACAAGAGGGGATTTTTCTCTATGGACCCCATGAGAACCGGTCTAGCTCCGGAAATATTGTTCGGATCACCTCGGAACTTAGTGCGTTGGATTCCTGAGAGAATTTCACACCTAAATAGCTGCATAGCAACTTCTAAAAATTAATTTAAAAATTGAAAATTGAACATCCTTCGGCCGATGCGTGACAAGAAGCGATTTTTCGCTATGGACCCCATGAGAACCGGTCTAGCTCCGGAAATATTGCCCGGATCACCTCGGAACTTAGTGCGTTGGATTCCTGAGACAATTTCACACCTAAAAAGCTGCATAGCAACTTCTAAAAATTAATTTAAAAAT
>NW_003803999.1:0-1073 GCF_000255335.2 Galendromus occidentalis
TCTTCTTCATCATGAGTTTCCCGGATTTGGATATCCAGCAAAAGTCATACCGCAGCGCTTCTTTCTTTTTCATCGCTAGCCAGCGAAGCTTCTTTAGTTCTGGTGGCATCATACTGAACACCGATATCTTGCTGTCTGGGAGTCGGGACGATATTTTGTTTGCGGCGATATCGCCATGCTGTTTCCTGTATTCGAGTATTTTCTCTAGGAATAGTCGACTTGAGTGTCTTCCGCAGAATTCAGCGATGATGTTCTGGTGCTCTGAGCCGTTAATTACTTTCGGCTTACCTGCTCGTCGAGCAGAAGCAATTTCGTCTTTATCCAGTTTCATGTTGATGATGCTGCTGAGCTTTAGCACGACCCTGATGGGATCTAGTTCAGGGGAGACCGGAAGGCCTACAATCTCGATAATGGATTGTCTTGATTGAGACTCGAGCTGAAGAATCCGTGCTCTCAGCTCCCGATTTTCGATTTTGATTGTTTCTATGTTTGCTGATACCTCCTTCAGTTTTGCCGCTACACGTGTGTCAATCAACTCGTTCAGCTCACTCCTCATTTTCGTGAATTCGTCCGCAAAAAGTTTGTTCAATGTATCCATCTGGGTCTTGAATAGTTTCTGGTCCATTTTTGTTCACTGTTAGCACTTAATCACGAAGAAACCAAGGAAGACACTGGAGCCCGCGGGATCTGCTTGTTTACCCGGTGACGGATGAATGCATTTCTGAAGTGGTTGCCCACATATTTCATGGGACTTCGCTTTAAATCCGGAATCTTTTTGGCCGGATCAGGCGAAATAGAAATAGATTCCGGATTTTAGATTATCCAGGGATCTAGTTCAAAAGTCCAAGCTTCTCCCGGGACGAGTGGTAAGGGGGCAAAGCTCAGTTCCTAATCGATCTGTTTGCAGTCCTTGAGAGAAAGCAATCAGGAAATCACTCGATCAAAACCGCTCGACGCCCGGTTCGAGCAAAAGGATCGTCGAAGTCGAAAACCGGACCTGGACGACGGGGACTTCCTCGTCATAGGTTCGTTGCCGTGCTAGGTCGTAGTTTGCGAATGAGTGGGTTCACCGT
>NW_003804000.1:0-7470 GCF_000255335.2 Galendromus occidentalis
AGTCATGGTGTCATGGTGTTCCTCCATATCTCTGAGGCCAGAGTGTTCTACCCACCTCCAGATGTGGATTGGGTGCTAGGAACCAGCTCGGAATCATCAGCAGACACGCGAAAGCGAGGCGTTAGGGGAAGCAATATGTCTCGAGTAGATCGAGTATCAGGCTCACTCGGTGTACTCGAGGTCAATGTGTCATGGTGTTCCTCCATATATCTGAGGCCGTTGAGTTCTACCCACCTCCAGATGTGGATTGGGTGCTAGGAACCAGCTCGGAATCATCAGCAGACACGCGAAAGCGAGGCGCAGGCGTTAGAGGGAGCAATATGTCTCGAGTAGATCGAGTGGTGTGACTACTAGGCTTACTCGAAGTCACAGCGTCATGGTGTTCCTCCATATTTCTGAGGCCAGAGAGTTCTACCCACCACGGCGGTTGAAGGGGCTTGCCTCGATGAACATAGAGCGTGCAGTCCTTTACACTCCGGAAGAAGTACTCGACGTTATCGCCTCGGATCCGAGGAAGATGGACTTGGTTTCGTAAGTCATGCACGGATTGTTCGATCCGTATCTCTTCCAATAGCCAAGAGATATGATTGTGAAGGAAATGTAACTTTGTATTGGATTGGATTGGATTTATTTGATCTTTTCATATGCACGTATGATCCCTTTTCTTGAGGGGTGAGCTGTGTTGCGCTCACAGATCTTTTCTCTCCCATGTATTGAGGGTCGCCTTCGTCTTCCGAAGAGTCGTCTGGGTAGTTTTAGGCGAAAGTCTTATTCGGGGAGGGAACTCCTCTGGTGAGAATGTATCTTCCTCGCATCCTAGGACTATGTGTCTTTCAGTCTCCGTTGCTCCGCACTTCGAGCATAGGGTGTCGATGGAAGGGTCGGGTCGTGACTCCGCTGCCTCTTCTTGATGCTCAGCCTTCCCGCTCTTGTGAGCGCCAAGAGTTGGCTACCGCGAGAATTATAGTACAGTCTCTGTTGGAGTCCTCTTGTCTCCTTGAACTGACGATAGATGCTCAATGTGGATTAAGATTCCATTCCTTTTTTCCATGTGGAATCTGCCTTATTGTGCACCCTCAGTTTGAGTTTTTTGCGAAATGTGTTCCACATTGAGTGTATCGATGTACTTCCGCTTAGCCTGAGGCACTCCAGATCGAATTGTATTCTCAGTTTCTTGAGTCTCTCAATCGATTTGATCTCAGTGTTAGTCATCTCTGCGGCTATCTGTTTCTGCTACAAGCTTTGGCCATCTGTTCGGGTCCATCTGTTTTATCCTCTCGAAGTATATCACTTTGCTGATGCTTTCCTTGGCGTCAAACGAACTACAGCCGAGTTCACCTTCGATGAATTCTTTGGCTATTGTGGAGTTGGGAATGCCAAGGGCCCATCTCCCCGCGTCTCGCTGCCTGACTTCGATGTGGTTTCTCAGTCTTTTTGGCATACTTATGACTGTATTGCAGTACGTGAGTTGCGGTACGGCTGTAGCTTTCCAGAGAATTGTGGAGACTTCGAATCTATTGAAGCTCCAGAGGGTTCTCGCGTTGAGTCTCTGGATTGCTTGGTTGGCTTTTTCGGACATTTTGTCCTAGTGCTGGGACAGATAGTCGTCGTCTGCCGATAAAACAGACCCAGATATTTGTAGGAATCCACCTTCGGTATTGGAAGTCCCTGTATCTTGTGAGTTTTGTCCTCGGAATGGTCGTTTGGTGGTCGAGAGAAGACCATGAATCCGCTCTTCTCAGGGTTGAATTTGATAGACATATCATCCCCAAATCTAGTTGTTACTTCTAGGAGCGCTTCCATATCCGCGATTTTGTTTGCCATCAAGACTAGGTCGTCGGCGAATAACAAACCTGGGATCTTGAAGAATTTCCTCTCTTTCATGTCCCAGTAGTTGCCTCTAATCGAGAACCTGAAGCCGAGCCCTGTTGCCAGGAGTTCATTTTCTAGGTTCGCTATGTATAGGCTGAAGAGAGTGCTGGAGAAAGGACATCCCTGTCGAAGGCCATCGGTGATGGATATCTCGTCAGAGGTATGGTCCCCATGTTTGAGAAATACTCTTGTATCCTCGTACATGTATTTTAGGAATTCGACTAGTGGTGTGCTCATTCCTCTCTCTTCTAGAGTTTGCCACAGCCTGTTTCGGTCGATTCGATCGTAGGCTTCCGTGGCGTCTAGAAATACGCAGTAGAGCCCCTTTGTTCCAGTATTGGCCTTGCGATCTCTATCGCAGTTGTCAAGATGAACACATTGTCATCTCCTCTGCGGTCTCTCCGAAACCCACTCTGCATTTCTGATAGCTGTCCCGTGTTTTCTGTCCATTCTTGTATATGTTTCCCCAAAATCCTGGTGAATACTCTGGACAGGGCGTCTGACACGGTAATGGGTCGGTAGGTTGTGAGATTACCTCTGGTCGAATTTGGCTTTTCGATCAGAGATACCCTCCCTTTCCTCTACTCCAGCGGAAGCTCCTGCTGGCCTTGGAGGATAGCATTGAAGACATCCGACATATATTCATACCCGACGTCTTTCAGCGCTTTGAGGATTTTTGTCGGTAAATTGTCTGGGCCAGTGGCTGAGGTAGTTGAGATCGTTGCCAGGGCAGATCTCACTTGAATTCCATTCACGGTCAACTTTACTGGTTTTCTAGGAAGATGGATTGCTCGCTCGGTAGCGGAGCCCTTCGCGGCTCCAAGTAGACTCTTTGCTATCAGAGTGAGGTGAGATTTCATCTCCGATGTTTGGATTATGTTCTCATTCGCATCTATCACTTGGATCTTCCTTGGAGTTTTCTTCTCTCGTTTTCTGACGTGACTTTGCTCTTGCTTGCCTGGGGGCGCCCATGATTCGATCGTGTATTCTACGATCTTCTATTTCGAGCAGACAAGCTACTTCGTTCCTAATGGCATCTTGTGCTTGTCTGTATCGTTGCATTGCCTCCGCGACGCCTCTTCCAGTGCGTCTTGCTCTCCTCCAAGCCCGATTCTGTTCTTTCCTGAGCTTCGATAGTCTCGATGGCTCTGGAGAGGATGGAGATTTTTTCGGGTTTAGAGTCACGAGTTTCGTATTCCGGGTCATAGCCTCCTGCATGATTTTCCTCAGATCCTTGTAGCTGGTTGATCCAGTTGGTCGAACGTTGGCTTCCAAGATTTCCGAAGCCATTTCGGCTGCTTTTTGGGACCTTAGAATTCTCACTCGTACATTCTCTTATCGAGCCTTCATTTTTGCTTTGCCTATATGTATGGTAATCAGATGATGGTCGCTCCACCGGAGGATTTCTATCTTTTCGTCTATGTGCATGTCTCTAAGGTCTCTGTATGCGAGAAAGTTGCATAGCACGTAGTCCAGTGTAGAGGAAATTCCACCTTGTAGTCTTGTGGTTTTTCCGCTACGCTTCTCTGTCGGGTTTAGAATCGTGAGGTCGTTCTTGTCGGCTAGATCCAGGAGGAGTTTGCCGCGACCGTCGAGTCTCCTGTCGAATTGTGGGAGGTGGACGTTTATGTCGCCTGCCACCACGATTCTGCTACCCTTTTTTTAAGAGTTCGAATAGTTCCTCCAATCTCATTGAATTGGTCTCTATTCGCCTGGTTAGTAGTAATTGCTGCGTATACTGGTATGATGATCCAATATTGACCTTCTATATCAATCCCTATGGCAATGAAGTCGTTCCCTCTGTGAGCCCAGGGTATTTCACCCATGTTGGACCGGATGAGTATCCCGGTTCCACCAGATGACTTACTACCAGACGGGCCGTTCAGATTGCTTCCGAGGAATGTGAACCCCTCTATTGGTCGTGGTCCTTCCAGATTCATGAGATTCGTTTCAGATAAAAGTAGGATATCGTAGTTGCTCGATTCACCCCCTCTCTGTTTATCCAGTAAATCCTTCCTGAGGCTTCCCCATTTGACAGCATTCTTTCCCCCTTGCATATTGAAAACACCAAGTTTGAAGAAAATCGACACTTGTTTATTGACCTAGCTTGGTGTCTTCGAGGGGAAGTCTCGCTGTCATTCCTTCTTCTTTAGAGCGCTTTCAAGGGATGCCAGTATTTCGGTTTCCCTTGTCGTCTTATCCGGGCGCGGTGTGGATGTGAGGTGTTGAGGCCCAGCCTCCTTCCTCGTGCCGGATGTGCCTGGACGATCGCTCTGGCTCCGGTTGTCGTGTCGGCTTTGACCAATTGGTCTTTGCTTCTTCTTCTCGTCCTTCCCGGAGTCCATCGATGTTTCGCCTCTGTTTCTCTTCCGGCCGGCTTCCCTTGGGACGTCCGGCCTTTGGAAATGAGGACGCGATGGCTTTCCCGAGTGTCCGGAGCTTGGCGCGCAACGAGAGCGAGATGGGTCGTCTTGTTGTCGCCCTTGCTCCCCCGACTTCGCGTTCGGCTGTCAACTTCTATCGGAGGGTTGAGTCTCCTTGTCTTGGGCCTTGGCGTCTGTGTCGGGTTCACCTCGCAGCTTGCCTAGGATCTCCGCCAGCTGGTTGTCGAGGTCAGCTTCTGTGACGTCTAGATGTCCGGCAATTGCTCGGCCCATCCTGATCATGGCTTCCACTCTGCCAGCCAGCGGTTGTCCCTCGGTTTCTTGAGATATATCGTAGGTCGATATTCACGGTGGATGGGATGCTCTGCAGTAGATTCTCCATGAACATTGACTGTTCATAATCTTTCGCAACCACGTTGGGAGTTGCGCAGATTATCTGGGCTACTTTATCGAGCTTATTCAGGTCGGAGATTGCATTGGGTGCCTCTCGGACCGCCTCATATCTGTTGTATGAGGGGTCCAAGAGAGTTCTCAAATCTCCCCACAAGATAATCGTCATGGGACTGGGCGACTCTATCCTCTCGATATCGGCTGCTGCCTTTTGGCGCAGCCTTTTGATCGAGTCGACAGGGTGCTTCCTCCATTTGAAACCCTTGTGGTTGTTGAGTATTTTATTGAGGGATAGTTCTGCCGGTTCGAGTTCCGCGCAGTGGCGGTCCATAATCAGCACCAGCGTCGGGCCCAAATAGGCCTCCCGCGGCGCCGGCGTTCTGAACTCCACTGGTGTTTTCTGGATGGCCTCTCTCATCTGATTTTCCAGATGAGACATTTGGGCCTGAAGAGCCACAATTGATGCAGCCTCGCCATCCCTGGCCTTTATTTCGGCTTCCTGCCACCCCATAAATGTCAGTGCGGCTGACCGTTCCCGGTAGAGAGCCTGCTCCTCTTTCAGTAAGCACTCGTGGCATCTTAGCAGAATTGAATCATTGGGGTTGATTTCTGAGCCTTCCAACCTTTCCCTGCATTTGTCACGGATGTCGAATTCAGGGCCGTCTTTGAGTTTATTTGGATCGAAACCGGCCATCCTGAGAGTAGACTGTCTGGCTGTCAGAGCTGTCTCGCTGGGCTACCCTACCGTTCCGTCGGTTAGTACTATTTGTCTGGATCGGAGTTTTCACCTCAAGTTGAGGATTGAAAATCACTGATTCTAGTATTGTCCGGTGCTCGGTTTTGACGTGAAAACGTCTTTAGTATGGCTTAGGTGGTCGGTCGAATGTACCTCGTCTTTCGTGTAACGAAATTTGTCCAACTTCGGGGCCATCAAACTCCGCTTGTGCGGTTCGCATCGTGTTCTCGTTCGTCAAGACTTGAAGCAAATTTATGGTGGCTTCTTCCGTCCAATTTTTGCGGAATTGTATCGTCGTTCTGGTCATCTTCAACAGTCT
The DNA here is from genome assembly GCF_000255335.2 of Galendromus occidentalis. Lineage (NCBI taxonomy): Eukaryota > Metazoa > Arthropoda > Arachnida > Mesostigmata > Phytoseiidae > Galendromus > Galendromus occidentalis. Next base: position 5,702 of record NW_003804000.1, read on the forward strand.
CGAAAAGGCCCCTCCGAATATCGTAAAATATTGATAAATAACACATTTGCCCGGCGGTGAATGAATACTCCAGGACTTGCGACAGCTGAGCAGATAGGCCAATTTGTAGCGCACCCGATAGAGTGTACATTCGAAACCAGAACATCTAGGAGGGGGCAAGCTTGACGAATACAACTCGACCCGTTCGCGGATAGCGTACCTAAATTTATCCGCTTTGGCAGATTCTATTCTAATATGGTTTCTAACGACGATGTACCAAATATCAGTTCGAAGGAACGGCACTTCCCACAACTGCGGTGGGCAGCTCATTCCAGAGGAAGCATTATTTTCTTTTCCACATGGTCTCATTCTCAGGATGAGACCTAAACTAGCAAGTCGGAAACGCGAGGCGAGAAGAAACGCGAACCGGCCGGCAAAAAAAGCGAAGACGAGCGCGGAGCGCGTTGCTGAGCATTGAGCACGGACTAGGGGAACGATTCGGCCCATCATTGAAACGCCATGTGGGGCTTCCGTCACGAACAGTTTCTCGCACGAGGATCAGCCAGTAGTTGCAGGAGCGATTTTTGAACGTATTGACCCGGATTTGGCGAGATCTCCCGAGCTGTTCCATGTCCGGCAACGAGCATCCGTATACATCTTCCGTAGCTTCGAAGAGAATGAGTTGGAACAACCGTGCAATGTGTGCGATCGGCTACGGTTTGAGCGGGATTTGAAGGCAGTGACAGCTCGAATGGCTAGTATGCTATCCAACCATTGCCCAGGCGAGGATACGATCATGTTCAGACTCTGCGGCAATTGTTTCAGAGTTCGTCGAACAAACAAAATCCCGGCAATGAGAAGGACGAATGGATATGTGTTCCCCCCTAAGCCATCGAACTTCCCGGACTTAGATCCCATAACCGGAAGACTGATCTCCCCGCGAATACCTTCAATGCAGATCCGTCGCCTACGTCGAGAGGGTTCTTATGGTATCATTGACCACGTGATAAATGTGCCCGCGGATGTTGACACTATGGTGCAATCCCTGCCGCGTGGTTTAGATGGCGAATCCGCATTCAATGTCAACTTGAAGAAGAAAATTATTCATAGATCATCATACATCAGCGGATTTCTGAAAAATCATCAGTGTGGAGATGGCCACAATATTTGGTCGAGCGACCCCTCTACAAGCTTCACAATATCAAGGTGGATTGTGGTGTCTTCAAGGATTCCCTCATCGGAGCTGATTCCATAGCTGATGACGGTATGAACACCTGGATCCTAGCGATGCATTTAAGTCCGAATCGATTAATTTACGGCAACATACTATGATGTGGATTGCAGAGCACTGTCTGAATAATTTTTCTCTTTATGTTCGATCATACTCTCTTTGAATACCTCCATTACACCCTTTTAAAAGAGGTTAGGAAGACGTTTTTCACGCCTCCATTACGGTAATGTCCATGGCACTACCACTGTGACTTTTTTGGGATTAGCTTTGCTCGAGATTATTATTATATGGCCGATTCTGGATGTATTCTCCGAGTTCGGGAATTATTCCGTTTGATCCGATTATTCCTGTTTCGGGATCACCAGTTGGATCGCCGAGCCCGAGCTTTCACTAAGCACTTCATTTTACCGTGGTAATTCGTTGTGTCGATCCGTTTGGGCGGGAGTAGGGGATGCACTAGATGTCGCAGGTCTCGAACCACACTGTTTTCTCGCACTCGACCGTGCTTTTCGTTTTTTTTCACCATTTTCTCGCGGAACTCGGCAACGCGCTCCACTCG
>NW_003804001.1:0-1963 GCF_000255335.2 Galendromus occidentalis
CAAACTTTTCTCGTCCCAATCAAAACAGATCGAATACCAATCGCCAACGCCGTCCTAATCCAGCCTCCGCAAATGTGACTGAAGTCACTCCGCACAGTGATGATGACGTTGAGATCTTCACTGCTACTGTTTCCGAGTTCGACTATGATTCGTCTTCTTGGCTTATCGATTCCGGTGCGTCGCATCACATCACCAATGACCTAGCCTACATCCAGAATTACTCTGAATACAGCTCACCTCGCACGGTTAAAGTGGGGGAGACCAAAGGCTTTCGGCGTTAGGTGAAGGATTCGTGCGGCTTGAGCCAGACTCAACTCACGGTGAAGCCGTGCTGGATCTGTCTCATGTGCTCTACGTTCCTCAGATGCGCCGCAATCTGATCTCGATGGCTTCTCTCATGAGTCATGACTAGGGCTGTGCAAAATATGCACCAAAAACTCGAAAATATGCATGCAGTATGCCTGAAAAATACGGCCAAATATGCATGAAAATATGCACGGATTTTCTAAAAGAGCTCCTTGTTACAAGCAACCGCAACCGTTTCTTTAGTTTTTCAAACAGGAATGAGTTCCCGTCGTCTGGCACTATCGCCCTATACTGCGGGAAAGAACACTCCTCTTCGCATGGTACCAGAGCCAACTGAGCTCTCTCGAATGTTCGGCGGCAGTCTACATCTCAAGTCAGAGCTTGCACTGCGTCGATGTTTGCACGCCGCCTACCAACTTCGGGGGTCAGAGCTGAGGCACATTGAAATTATCTGAACGTGCTTCATTCGGAGGGTTTTCGACAGATTATGCTCTGGCTCGTGAGAGCCGACGGGTGGTCGAGTGGCGCGTTTGTCACTTCTCGTGCAAACGTGCGTTTCACTTCGTGAAATGCCGCAACGACGCCGCTCGTTCGGGAGGTGGCGTGGGTTCGATCCCTGTTGCCGACAAAATATTCCTTACGGAAACGCAGTTACTCGGCCTTGATCCTCCTGGGTTCATTTGCTCTATGGATCCGTCCTCGGAAGCAATGTGAATTACAGTACCCGGGACATTAAACCTTGGCTGTGTGGTCCAGCCCGAAAAAGTTTTCCTGGCTCGAGAGAAGAAGTCGACATGCACTCGACTTGAAATTGAAAACTCATATATGGGAGCTCATACGACGGAATTATGTAGAAATTCTCGAAAATTCAGGAATCGGCGAAATATGCAGCATGCTTAAAAATATGCGTTATGCGTGATGCACAGCCCTAGTCATGACTGATAATTGGTCAATCATAGCCACTAAGACTTCTCTTCATCTGAGCCGGGACTTAGCTACTCTTGAGGCTCCGATGGTAGATGGTCTTTTTGCCCTCCGAGCAAGATCCGTGACAGTTCCCTTTAACGCCGAATGCTTTCTCACTTCGTCACGTACATTAACCTTGCAAGGTGCTCATGAAATGCTTGGTCATATAAATAAACGCCAAGTTAAAGAATTCTTAGCTCGAGAGGGGATTCCCTTTAGGGATAACCAGATTACTTGTGCAGCTTGTCTTCAAGGAAAAATGAACAGGTCTAGCTATCATTCGAAGCCGACCTCTTCTATACCAAAGTCCCTGGGTTATATCTCAACTGATCTATGCGGACCAATCGCCACTGTATCCCTTGGAGGAGGAAAATATTTTATGAATATGCACGACCAATACTCCAAATTCAACAAATTGTTCATTCTTAAATCGAAGGATGAAGCTCCTGATCTCATCTAGCAATTCATTGTCTGGTTCAAAAATCAGACCGGCTCCGATATCAAACAATTATTCTCTGATCGCGGCCTGGAATTCGATAACTCCAAAGTGAGAGAATCTCTCTCGGCCGTGGGAGCCGAATTGGTAATGAGCAATCCTTACGCCCATCAACAAAATGGAAGAGCCGAAAGAAACAATCAAACGATAACAAAATTAGGACGAACATTACTAATAGATTCAGGCCTTCCAAAA
>NW_003804002.1:0-1771 GCF_000255335.2 Galendromus occidentalis
GAGTTGCCATCATCGCCTCGTCCGGAGAGACCGGCAAGCTTAACTCCGCCCGAGAAATCTGCTTCCTACATAGAGCCAGCCATCTGAGAATTCTAGCCGTGCTGGACACGAACGCCGACCAAGATGATAATCGTCGCCCGTCGAAAACCGGAGTGCTTCCTGAATCCGACACCAGGGTCGTCAGACACTTCGACTTATTTTTTTCCGACTCTACGCTACTCTTGTTCTCGAAAAAATCGTTCAATTGGTGGGCCACCGTCGGCCTGCCTGACTCCGCTAGCCAGGGAGGTCCTATAATCCACATGTCTCTGGCTTCGCCACCCGAGATAGATGTTCCTCTGCTGAGCAGATCCGCGAGATTCTCTGCCGACGCGACATAGGTAGTTCCAATCCGCTGGATTTGAAAGAGACTGGATCTCTCTGATGCGGTTCGCGACGAACGCTTTCCACCGAACAGGGTCATCCTTGATCCAATGCAGAGTAGGGGAATTATCCGACCAATAACTGACTGAATCGAAATGACAATTGAGATAAGATTAGACTCTGTTAACCAATCACGCCGTCAGTACAGCACTGAAAAGCTCCAATCGGTGAATCGAGAACTCTGACTTCAGAGGAGCCACCCTGGCCTTCGATGCTACGAAATGTACCTTCGCGCCCCCTGTGTTCAAGAGCTCTCGAATGTAAACAACAGTGCCGAATGCCTAAGTTTCGATGAGAAATACCCAATCATTCTTCCTGGGGAGGACCATCTCACCCGCCTGCTCGTTGAATGGTTCCACTCGGAAGCTTGTATGCATACCGGGGGAGTGGCTGGAACCCTACAGGAAATTAGGAAAAGATTCTTCGTACTCAGAGCGCGCAGAGCTTCAAAAGCGGCGATTTCAGGCTGTAAAACGTGTCTCAGATTTCGGGCGCAGAGGGCAAGCGAGCCTATGGCTCCGCTTCCCCAATTCCGAATTGAGTCTTGCGCCCCGTTTGCGGCCACGGGGGTCGACCATGCCGGACCCATATACATAAAAAATGATCTCGGGGTAAAGCAAAAGAGCTCTATCCTGCTGCTGGATTGGATTTATTTGATCTTTTCATATGCACATATGATCCCTTTTCTTCAGGGGTGAGCTGTGTTGCGCTCACAGATCTTTTCTCTCCCATGTATTGAGGGTTGCCTTCGACTTCCGAAGAGTCGTCTGGGTAGTGTTAGGCGAAAGTCCTATTCGGAGAGGAAACTCCTCTGGTGAGAATGTATCTTCCTCGCATCCTAGGAATATGTGTTTTTCAGTCTCCGTTGCTCCGCACTTCGAGCATAGGGTGTCGATGGAAGGGTCGTGGCTCCGTTGCCTCTTCTTGATGCTCAGCATCAAGATTCCATCAATTAGATTCCATTCCTTTTTTCCATGTGGAATCTGCCTTATTTTGCACCCTCAGTTTGAGTTCTTTGCGAAATGTGTTCCACATTGAGTGTGTCGATGTACTTTCGGTTAGCCTGAGGGACTCTAGATCGAATTGTATTCTCAGTTTCTTGAGTCTCTCAATCGTTTTGATCTTAGTGTTAATCATCTCTGCGGCTTCTAAAACAAGTTTTGGCCATCTGTTCGGGTCCATCTGTTTTATCTTCTCGAAGTATATCACTTTGCTGATGGTTTCCCGGGCGTCAAACGAACTCCAGCCGAGTTCACCTTCGATGAATTCTTTGGCTATTGTGGAGTTGGGAATGCCAAGGGCCCATCTCCCCGCGTCTCGCTGCCTGACTTCGATGTGGTTTCTCAGT
>NW_003804003.1:0-4751 GCF_000255335.2 Galendromus occidentalis
ATGAGAGATCTAGGGAGATTGAGAGATCAAGGGAGATTGAGGGATTAAGGGAGATTGAGAGATCTAGGGAGATTGGGAGATCTAGGGAGATTGAGAGATCTAGGGAGATTGAGAGATCTAGGGAGATTGAGGGAGATTGAGAGATCTATGGAGATTGAGAGATCTAGGGAGAGTGAGAGATCTAGGGAGATTGAGAGATCTAGGGAGATTGAGAGATCTAGGGAGATTGAGAGATCAAGGGAGATTGAGAGATCAAGGGAGATTGAGGGATTAAGGGAGATTGAGGGATTAAGGGAGATTGAGGGATTAAGGGAGATTGAGGGATTAAGGGAGATTGAGGAAATAAGGGAGATTGAGGGATTAAGGGAGATTGAGGGAGATTGAGGGAGATTGAGAGATTTGGGGGAGATTAAGAGATTTAGGGTAGATTGAGAGATCTAGGCAGAACGAGAGATCTAGGGAGATTGAGAGAACTAGGGAGATTGAGAGATCTAGGGAGATAGAGAGATCTAGGGAGACTGAGAGATCTAGGGAGATTGCGAGATCTGGGGAGATTGAGAGATCTAGGGAGATTGAGAGATCTAGGGAGACTGAGAGATTAGGGGAAATTGAGAGATCTAGGGAGATTGAGAGATCTAGGGAGATTGAGAGATCAAGGGAGATTGAGGGATTAAGAGAGATTGAGGGGTTAAGGGAGATTGAGGGATTATGGGAGATTGAGGAATTGAGGGAGATTGAGGGATTAAGGGAGATTGAGGAATTAAGGGACATTGAGGGATTAAGGGACATTGAGGGATTAAGGGAGATTGAGGGAGATTGAGGGAGATTGAGGAAGATTGAGAGATTTGGGGATATTGAGAGACTTAGGGAGATTGAGAGATCTAGGGAGATTGAGGAATTAAGGGACATTGAGGGATTAAGGGACATTGAGGGATTAAGGGAGATTGAGGGAGATTGAGAGATTTGGGGAGATTGAGTGATTTAGGGCAGAGGTCGGCAACCTTTCTTGGTCCGCGGACCCCCGGAGCACCGATTCTCTCCGCGCGGACCCCCTGAGTTTATCTATCATAATGTGTCCATATCAGGCTCATTGTTCTGGAGATCTTCTGAGGACCTCTTCGGTGACCTCTCCTTGACCCGTTGGAGGTCCTCCGGAGACCTTTTTGACAAGGTTCGCGCCGAACTCGCGGTGTATCATTTGGGAGCTCCGCGGACATTGCGCTCGAGCTCTGGGGATGCTTGGCTCGAATTTCGATGACTCTGCCTTTCGATCGCAGCCCGAGGATCTGCCTCCTGACAAAGTTGCGGAGTCTATCAGGGACCGCTCGCAGCGTTCAAAGCTACACCTTCTCTTTGACATTTGCTCTGTACTAAATCAACTATCGGTCTCTTGCTCAAGCTCGAATGTCAGATTTTGAGAGTGTAATGTGCCAAGAGTCTGAATGGAATGTCCAGTCTTGGACGAGTTTCAGTCCTCGATGGGATCAGCCCGTGCTTCATCCTCGTGAGTGGAAAGTGCCGCGGAAACATGTCCGATTTTTCCGACTTCAGTGATCAGGATGAGATTAACGCTGAATTTGACCCCTCGGATTACGGAGAAATCGAAGAGCTACAGTATTCCTCCGATTCGATCGCAGACGACGAGGAGAATCAGGAATCAGCTTGTTCAGGCAGAAAAAGGAAGCAGTCCATCAAGAAGCGAGCGAAGAGAGCTAAAGCTTCCAAAACCAGATGGTACCATCCGGATTACCTGGAATTGGGATTCGTTGTTGAACCTGGTAGCGAAGTTTGCCCGCGACCTCTTTGTCTTGTGTGCTCGCAGAGTTTGTCGAACGACGCCATGAAGCCATCGAAACTTTCACGACACTTCCAAGCGAAGCACTCAGACTTGTCATCAAAGTCCGTTGAATATTTCCAGCGACTTCGCGAAAATGTGCTGCAAGGTTTTCGAGATGAGGACAGTGCAATCACGAGGAAACTCCTATACGCGTCTTATGAAATAGCTCTCTCGATCGCACAAAATAAGAAACCGTTCAACATCGGCGAAACTCTCATCAAACCATGCTTGGTGAACGCTTGCAAGATCCTCTTCGGTGAAGTTGAAGCAGCACGAGTGAAGAGAATCCCACTGTCCGCTCGAACCATCCACCGCAGGATCCTTACTATGTCTGAGGATGTTGAGCGTCAGGTTCTACGATTGATTGAGAAAAGCTCTTTCTTCTCGATTCAGCTCGACGAGTCAACTGACGTCTCCAATCGGGCCATTCTCCTATGTTTTGTGAGATTTGTTGAGGGCCAGTCTGTCCGCGAAGACTTCCTCTGTGCATTGGAACTGCCGGGAAGGACAACAAGCTCGGCCTGTTTCGAGGCCCTCGGAAGTTACTTCTCGGAGCACGGAATTGACTGGAAGAAGTGCGTTGGTATCTGTACGGACGGAGCCGCAAACATGGTAGGACGAAAAACAGGATTGGTTGCGAGGGTGAAGCAGGTCGCTCATCCCGAGTTGATTTCGAGCCACTGCCTCATCCATCGTGAGCAGCTAGTAGCCAAACCGATGAGCAGGGAGCTCCACGAAGTGATGACCACCGTTGTCAGCATCATCAACCATGTTCGCCATAAAGCAATGTGCTCTCGTCTGTTCAAATCGCTCTGTGAAGAAATGGGCTCGGAATACGAGTCCCTTCTCCTCCACGCTGATGTCAGGTGGCTGTCGAGAGGACGAATGCTCTCACGGTTCTTCGCTTTGCGCGAGGAAATAGGCGTCTTCCTGGGTCAGCAGAAACACCCCGATGCAGACAAATTGTATGATGAGGATTGGATTGTCAGAGTTGCGTATTTAGTTGACATCTTCTCGCAACTAAACAAACTTAATTTGTCTCTCCAAGGAGCCTCTCAGGACATTTTCACAAGTAGAGGCAAGATGGACGCATTTCAGAGAAAAATTGCACTATGGCGCTCCCGGCTCGCCGAGGAGAGCTTCGACATGTTCCCGACATGCGGCGATTATGTCGATGAGAAGCATATGGATCCTGGAATGATTCTTCTGTGCATTCAAACGCACCTTCAGTCTCTCCAAAATACATTCGCACGGTACTTTCCGCCGGGAGAAGATCCTCGAATCGGCCGTCTATGGATTGTGGATCCCTTCAGAGTAAGCCTCGACGAATGCGATCTCAGCATGCAGGAAAAAGAAAGTCTCATCGAATTATCCTCCGATTGTGCGCTCAAGTTGAAGTTCGACGCCGGTATCTCGAGAGCCGAATTCTGGCTGTCGATCAAGGAGGAATATTCTATGCTCAGTCAGAATGCCATGAAAATCCTTATCCTCTTCTCAACAACATATTTGTGCGAAAAGACTTTCTCGGCGATGACGGCGATCAAGACACGATATAGATCAAGATTAGACGTGCGGACAGCTCTCCGTCTCGGAGTCTCAACTCTGGAGCCGAACATCGAAGAACTCACAATCAGTCAATCAGAGCAAGAGCAGTCGTCACATTGAACACTAGACTGTATCTTTATGAATGAATTATGTATTGCACATATCTCTAAGTCTCGTCGCTCGTCTCCAAATATTCTCCGAGCACGCCGCGATACAACTGACTGAGCGAGGCCTGTGACCTGTCTGCGGATTGTACGCTGATAAGTGGTCCAGATCTGGGTGGATGGCGCCAACGTTCATCTCCCACAGAGATTGTTCTGGTGACGCCATAATCAGAGAACTTCACCTTGGCCGGCCCGCCACTGAGCGGTACGCGAAGTTTCGTACGACAGAGGTACATATACGGGAGCCTCATGCGGGCCGACGGAAGTAAGTCCGCGAGCCCCATGGGGGTCTATTGGAGGGGGTCCGCGAGATCAATGGGGGTCTATGGGAGGGGGTCCGCGGGGGTCCGCGGACCCCCAGCTGATTTCGCGGACCCCTGGGGGTCCGCGGACCCCCATTTGCCGACTCCTGATTTAGGGAGATTGAGAGATCTAGGGAGATTGAGGGATTAAGGGAGATTGAGGGATTAAGGGAGATTGAGGGATTAAGGGAGATTGAGGGATTACGGGAGATTGAGGAAATAAGGGAGATTGAGGGATTAAGGGAGATTGAGGAAATAAGGGAGATTGAGGGATTAAGGGAGATTGAGGGAGATTGAGAGATTTGGGAGATTGAGAGATTCAGGGAGATTGAGAGACCTAGGGAGATTGAGAGATCTAGGGAGATTGAGAGATCTGGGAGATTGAGAGATCTAGGGAGATTGGGAGATCTAGGGAGATTGAGAGATCTAGGGAGATTGAGAGATCTAGGGAGATTGAGAGATTTAGGGAGATTGAGAGATCTAGGGAGATTGAGAGGTCTAGGGAGATTGAGGGAGCTTGAGAGATCTAGGGAGGTTGAGAGATTGAGGGAGATTGAGAGATCTAGGGAGATTGAGAGATCTAGGGAGATTGAGAGATCTAGAGAGATTGAGAGATCTAGGGAGATTGAGAGATCTAGGGAGATTCAGGGAGATTGAGAGATTTAGGGAGATTGAGAGATCTAGGGAGATTGAGAGATTAAGGGAGATTGAGAGATTGAGGGAGATTGAGCGATTGAGGGATTAAGGGAGATTGAGGAATTAAGGGAGATTGAGGGATTAAGGGAGATTGAGGGATTGAGGGAGATTCAGGGATTGAGGGAGATTGAGGGATTAAGGGAGATTGAGGAATTAAGGGAGATTGAGAGATTAAGGGAGATTGAGGGAGATTGAGGGAGATTGAGG
>NW_003804004.1:0-2539 GCF_000255335.2 Galendromus occidentalis
CATTTCACGAATTCGGGATTGCAAGCTCGCTTTATACGAAGGTGCTCAGAAGATATACATGGGATTCCCGATTTCTTACTTCTGGATGGGTCTCGAAGAATGGTTTAATTACGAGATCGACGAGGACTGCGTCATTCTTTGTGCATCGCCGACCGAAATTGATGAGATCATTCGATACTTCGACTTTGGAAATATATACCGCATACCTCTGGAGAATCGCGGACGGAAATGGATTATCAGACCTTATCTCCATGGGAAAGCACTTCGTCCGCCATATCGGAATGCGAGGCATTGTGGTTTTGTGCGTTCGTTCATGGATTTTTCCGAATGGAATGAGTACGCTAATATTATGCTTCGATTCGGTCTCTCGAAAATGCCAGTGGATAGACTACATCGTGAATTCACGTCCGTGAGCAAAGTGGAGATCGAAGAGAAATTCAATTGCTGTAAGGACAGAAAAAGGATGACTAAGAAATTCGCGCGGATTTTGTCGTATTTCGAGCCGAGGAAACTCATCATGGAAAGTCTTCTGCAGAGGATGTCGACGTCGCCGACCTTCCTGTGGATCGGCATGAGCGTCGCGTCGTTCTGTTTGTTCGTCGAAGTGGCCAGGCGTTTCTTCTCGATCTCCAGGGAGCAACGAAACGAAAACTCGCTGCAATGAAGGGAGGTACAACTCCACCACGAGAACCCCGGAGCAAAAACAGAGATCTCAATCGTCGAGAACGCCGGGGATCCGGAGCTGGATCCTTCCTTCGCTGTATTTTCGGCCAAGAATTATCAGGTAGGATAGTGTTACGGAAATATTTTTTCGGTTTCAATCCAAGCCGATCCATGTTATTTCCAACGAATGGGTTCCGAGGGAAGGTCACGGTCCATGTTGAAATTACGTCCGCACGTTTTCATTCGCAGAGAGATATCGAAACGGAGGATATTTGACGCTTCTCCTAATCTATCAGACATGCCCACCTTCGATTCGGTTCGGTGCAGAACATCTGGACCAAAACCAACCGGGCCAATTGGGCAGAAATCAAATTGATCAAAAATTCGCAAAGTCTTGGACGGATAGTGGATGAGATGAGCCTCTATCAGGGTCATCATCGAGACAGTCACAGATAAGAACTGTCTCTACTTGAATTGACGACTCGGAATAGAATTGAATGAGTCGCTTAGGCCTTAGGCACCGCTCTCGCCGCTCTTTTCTTTTCGGCTTCTTATCATGGTTTCCTTTAAACCTCGCGACATAACCGAAATTATGCATCCATGAGGAAATTATGTTCGATACCTCGGAGGATATTCTGCGTGGAGGACAGACCCGGCCCGATAAACGATGTATTCGTTCCTTCTTCAGGCACCCGAGGAACCAGTCACGAATGGTTCAACTTGCAGATCGCGACCTTTCTGTGATGTCTTGAGCCCGTTGATAAACTTCCAGATCGTGTTCAAGCGTCGATATGAACGGCCTTGAAATAGTTTAGCACCGGAACCAATTCGACGGGCAAGACCGGCGAAACTTCAGCGACCGCGTTATCTAATTCTGCCGGCGGAACGTAAGCCAGGGCAGCTATCGTCTGAGTCTTGAGCGCAAAGTCATCGTCCGTGATGTAGCGACTCCGGAGACCTCAGCTCGCGACGCGGAGCTAGCTGTTTTAGACCAAATAGAGAAAAGATCCGTGAATGCGGCTTCCCGGTGAGAAACATTCCCTGACCGTATTCATCATAGCTCGTTCAAACTCCGGGTGTACGATTCGGCTGCTTTGTCCGGGAGCGAGGCGTAAGCAACAGGCACAACGCACTCCAGCCGCTCAAAAAGGACTACGAACACCTGAAACGTTCGAATCGCGTGTTTTTACAACGGAGCCGGGGGGTGTCAAGAGAGCTAACTCAATATTCGGGAATGGAACGATAAGAACCTGCGAGAACGGTGGCGGGGCGAGACTCAAGGTGCCGTCGATTCACGACTTGTCGACGAAGCCAATCCAGAAGCTTACGGATTCCCCACCGAATATGAGGATTCGATCAGGGTCTCCTACACCGCTGTCCGCTACCACAAAACTTTCGAAAATACCGGCTCGCTCTTATAGGTGCGATACTGCTCGAAAATCTCGTTCGAACCGCAACCGTCAGGATTCGTCGGCGCAGCGGATCGGGCGTTACGATGTCGTCAAACGTCCGAGAACAGCCGACGGTGCTGGCAACAGATTCGTGCTGACCAACGAAGACAAGGTTTCATTGGTTTCTTGGCGACGTCGTTTGATCACCGTGGTCAGCCTGGCGACCTCGACGCCCGAAGGATCTGGTGGACCTTAGTGAACGCCGACCGCCTCGTCAACTTCACCCGTAGAGATCAATTCGTAAGCTTTGGCAATGCAGCCAATCGACGCGGTTTTATACATGCAGCGCTGTGACTTTTAACCGCTCTTCGAGGCGTGAGCTGCCACGAACAGGTGGCCCTCGTGCGCCAATTTACCGTTGCCTCTCCGACTGGTCAGTTCTTGAGATGCAGCGATACACGGTATTTATTCCACGAATAGGAATG
>NW_003804005.1:0-1027 GCF_000255335.2 Galendromus occidentalis
GTGGAGCCATCCATCTCTGGGCTTCATTGACCTTTGTGATCTTCGGATGAATTTCCCACGACCTTTGGTTTGGCTCATTGCCGAACCGGAATCAAACTTTCGTCACCGTGATGAGTATTCATTTCGATCGCGGAGCGGCCGGCGTCTCACTGTCCTGCGCGCCGAATTCGCCCCAGCTCCGTCTCATCTGATGCCGAATCCTCCTCTTTCTCGAACTAAATTCACGTAGGAGCTATCCGGGCTCGCCAATCCGTTCGAAGACAGAAAATAATCAGGAAAAAGCTCTTCCTTGGTTAAGCCAGGTGTCTTGTCCCTCCTCCGTCTCCCGTCCGAGTTCTGCAATCGCATTGATACATTCAGATGGAAATATTCTTGAGATTATTGTACATGATTCGGGGCATCTACGTCCATGGCAATCGAAGCTTGTCAATTCGCCGAATGTAGTGCCTCAAGAACGAAATGACAAGTCGCGGCCTCAGTCCCTTCTTAAACGGACATTTCCATCCTTGCAGCGACGTATTGCAGAATTAGAGGAGGAAAGAAATCGTTAGGCGAAACATCGCCGAACAAGCCTTCGATTTCCTTCGAAGTCAGCAGCAGCAGCACCAGCAGCAGATCGAACAGCTGCAGCAGCAGCTGCAACGAGAACAATAGCAGCAAGCGCCGGGCATGCCTCCTGCTGAATGGAGTCCCGAGCAACAGAGTTTTGCCGATCCCTCCCAACAATATCGCGGTCAAGCACCGAACAACTACATGGGTTACAACCCCTATGAGGCGCCCCAGGGGAGGTTCCAAGGACAAGACCCCGGCTATGCCAATCCTTACGGAGCGCCTCCGTACGATCCGAATGCTTTCGACCCGAACGTCCCGAGGTGAGGCCATGGAGGAGGGCGACCATCGGGCTTCCAGCTCATTATGATTCATTGGGTCCCAGAGCTGGAAAAGACTGAAGGCCCCCTGACTCGCAACCAACAACTTCTCCAGATCTCCAGGACTCAGACCGCTCATATTGAAGCCTCGATTTGCG
>NW_003804005.1:1489-2587 GCF_000255335.2 Galendromus occidentalis
TCACAGCGGGATTCCAACTCACCCCTCCGGAAGAGTTGTCCCTCCTGGGACTGAAGATGTAATCTCTTTTTAATGGACAAGCCCTCTGAACCGCTCGATCGTACACCTAAGTGTAACAGCCAGTTGGATTTCGGAGGAGAGCCAGCTGGAATGGGTTCTCCGGAGATGCATGTCGGTAGCGGCAATGCCGGCAGATAGACACGGGGAAGGGAAGTGGGGTTGAGAGAGAGAGCCGTCAGTAGCTAGAAGTGACAGCCGGCAGATCGAGAGACCGTAGCTGACGACTGATAATTGAGGAGCCGGTCGAGGATCGGAAGTGAGGAAATAAAGGAGGAAGTCGAACGGTGATTATCAGTGCGTTGTCCCTCCCCTCTGAGTGGATCCAGGTATAGGTCCCTATCGGACTGTTACATAGGATATCCTCTTCGGAACTCTATTGAAGAATTGGATGTCCGCAATGACTTAGGGGCCGGAGAACTTGTCCGTATCACCCACTTCCGTGAGGACTTAGTCTCCCGCTGCATGATTCGGTATTTTCTGAGAATGCCTCTAATCGAAGTTCTTTTCTGGGATTTCCTCGCCGCGAGTTCTTCTTCGGGAGATTCCCTCCGTTCCGTCAAACGTAACCGATTCCGAACACCTAACCTTTCATCAGCCGGGAGACATGTTCCTTCAGCCGTCAAGGCAAAACTCGGCGAGCATCCTATCCTATTATATTCCTATCCTATCCTATTCTATTCGTTGTTTGATCCATCGTTCACGAAACTCTATGAGTTCAAAATATTTTCACAAGTTTCACAAGCGGCGATGATGAATAATTAATAATTATATTATACAAGCGTTCTGAGCCGCTATGAAGACTGAGAGAGGAAATCCGGAGGGAGGAAGGATACCTAATGGGGAGGAAGGTACTGAAAAATGTATCCTTCGCTGCGTCTTTCCTCCGGTTCCGACGGTTTCATTCTCGTTCGGGTTCATTCTGTGAACGTGAACTGCACCGATTGGCTCACGAATCACAACCGCGGCATGATCGAGGAGCGATTGCGAGGGGGAGGTCAGGGTCGTTCAATATCCGTAGAGCGGCGATGTTTTCGTAAG
>NW_003804006.1:0-6978 GCF_000255335.2 Galendromus occidentalis
CAAACAGCGATCCTCGTCCACGCTCCGAGCCTCGAGCTCGGGCCGGGATTTCAGTTGACGCTNACCGGTCAGCAAGTCAGGAACGCGCAAGCCAAGAGTTTTTGAATGGAGGAAACCTTCATCCCATCTATCATGATAATTGAAATTGATAACACTATCCGGACTCAGATACGGATAGGTTCCAGAGGTCGAACCTCAGGCATCGACGGCAACGGAGACCGCTTCTGAAACTTCAGAAGGACGCAATGCGTATTCATCTCGGCATCGAGGACCGGGTAAGCATGGGTTTCGATCTCACCACGAAATTGCGATAGGCAAAGGGCATGATCATGATTCGTCATCAAAGATGTCAGTCCATAGTTCTTACAATTAGATGAGTTTTTCAACGGTGATTCCACGGCAGTCCGACGAGGAGTAATCTCGTGACCGAAGCTTCCGCGGAAGGAATCTTCGAATGATTTTAACGAGAGTAGCCGCCGATGCCCTATTTGGGTCGCCGTCGAGCTCACTGAGTGGGTCGATCTCGAATGATAAAGCATCCGCGTCTTTCAATGGATCTGGGGCGACGGGAAGCTTCTGCTAGATCAAAATCCCCTGGACAATATATCCTCATGATAATAGTTATTTGGAAACTGATCGAGTCACCGAGAGACTCGGTGGCGTTCAGCTGTGTTTTGCGTTCGCTCCCGGTCGTTAGGATTATTTACGGAATAATTTATCTTACGGAACCTCGGTGAAAAAGGTTGTCGACGGTGCATCGTGCTGCCTGACATCCTTGTGTGTCGTCCGAGTCCTCCGAGCACGTTCCACACTCAACTCATCCCTTTCGAAATTTCCCGAGATCCGGCGTCGTGGAGCAGACGTCAGGTGGTAGGGGAATCGGTGTCAAGACTCGAAGTATGTAGTTCTACTAATGGTTATAACCCGCCGCCGAAGAGCGGCCGCGTCGATGGCAGTGGCGAGGAGCAATCGATGGAGACTTGAGCGGCGGTGGAGGAGAAGCCAGCCGATGGCGGTGGATTCGAATTTCAGGGCCGTCGCAAACTCCGAGGTTTTCAAAGGAGGAGGGCGATCATCTTCTCGGGCGAGATCAGGGATTTCACGGCGACTTCCATGGCGGCGGCTAAACTCGTGAAGGACAACACCCTCGATTGGCAACACCCTCCGCCGTCTGGCTTGGAAGGTCGTCATCCGAATAAATAAAGAGTCCATCCGAGATTTGGTCATTCCTCACCAGTTTGGCTTTGGGGTCGAGGGTAGTTGTGAGGCCGCCGTTCATGCCGCGTCCAGCTTCCTTGAAGTGAACAAGGACTCCCGAAAAGTAATGGTCGAGCTGGACTTCGCCAATGCTTTCAACACGCTCCGAAGGGACCTCATCCTCACTTCAGTCCAGTCTAGCGTCCCCAAGATTTCCCCATGATCCACCAAGCATACAGACTTCCAACAAAACTATTCTGGAATGAGCACATCATTGTGTCAAAGAACGGTGTCCAACAGGGAGACCCTTGTAGGCCTGCACTGTTTGCATCGCGCTTCATCAGCTTGTTTCTACTCTGGAGTCAGAATTCCGACCATGGTTTTTGGATGATGGCGTGCTGGGAGGCTCATGCGACTCTGTCATAGCTGACATCGGAGAAGTCCGAGACTTTGCCGCTGTCTCCGGCTTAGAGCTCAAGGACTCCAAATGTGAAATTGCTGTGCTGTCTGAAGAGGCTGATGCTCGCGCAGTCACTCCAACGCACCTTGCTGAACATTCGACTTCTAGGCGAAGATGAGCTCGAGCTGCTCGGAGCGCCTTTGAACAGTGCAACGATTCATCGCGTGCTCTCCCGGAAGTCGCTCATCATAGATCTATGGTGCTCAAGGTTGCCGATCCTCGACGCTCATCCAGCCTTATTCCTGATGCGCAGCAGTCTCTCAGCCCCCCCGACTACTATTCGTGTTACGTTGTTGTGACGCTGACGCCTTCCAAGAGGTTCTGCAAGATTTCGACCTGAAGCCGCGCCTATGCTCAAGCACGCTTCTCAATCTCGACGTGTCATCACACAGCTCCTGGTTGCAGTCTTCTCTTCCCATCGCATCTGGTTGCCTTGGAGTTCGATCAATCTACGATTTGGCTCCTATTGCCTGGGCTTATCGAGCAAATTCCAGCAAGAAAGTTAGCCGCAAGTTCCTCTCCAGCAAGCACAGCCACTTATCTGGACTCCCGTATTGCCTTCTTGACCCAGAGGTCTAGATGGAATAGCCTTCCGGGCGAAATCTCGCAGCGCTCCCTCGACCGAATCATCGTATCATCAACCCGTTCGCAGCCAATTCGAGGCGTCGTCGATGGCAGAGTCATGGCGAGACTCAGGGCTTCTTTCCACCCTACCAGTGGTAAATGGCTTTATGCCATCCCATCCCCTCCGATCGGCACGATGCTGGACAACAACTCACTCCGCATCGCTGCCGGTCTCCGATTGGGACTCCCTCTATGCTCTCCACATGCCTGTGCGAGATGTGCGGGTGCAGTCTCCGCTTTAAGTGAGCACGGTCTGGGGCTGTCCGCGTAAGAGCGGCCGTCACTCGCGTCACAGAGCCTTTAACGCCGTCATCTCTGACGCCTTGCGGTCCGCGAAAATTCCAAACGAATTGGAGCCAACGGGCCTTTCGCGTAACTCCGCCCTCCGTCCTGACGGCCTTACTTCGACATCGTGGTTCGCAGGTAGACCACTGGTCTGGGATGCGACAGTATGGGGCACGTTAGCCCCATCACACCGATCACTCGCGGTCCGTGCTGCGGGTGAGAGGGGCAAACTGGCAGAGAAAACAAAGTTTTCAAAGTATGAGGAGCTCGAAAATCGTTTCGTTTTTCAGCCGCTCGCCATCGAAATGCTGGGAGTCATAGGAGAGTCTTCAGAGGCCTTCCTCCGGGACTTGGGAAACCGGATCGAATTCTCATCAGGGGATAACAGAGCTGAAGAGTTTCTCCTACAGAGGACACCCATCGAGGTGCAGAAGGGAAATGCGGCAGCGGTCCTCGGATCATTACCGAATGCCGATGGCCTCGCTGGCATAGGTTGATACGACTCAGAAACCATCTCCATGACAAGATTATGCAATAAATTGCTCTCGTAAATTGTAGGGAAAGTTTTACCCTCAGCTTCTCCCTCAAGAGATTCCTGATCTCCAGAAACGTCTTTTGAAGTCAAGGGCTCGGTTCTTCTCCCGTAGCCTCGTCATCTGCATCTAGGCCAAAATTCTCTGACATCCTAAATGCATCCAGAACAGCGAGATGGAATCCGTGCGCGGAGCATAGTTGATGATAGAATGGTTCCGGTGCCGCAGCTCTCTCAAGGTTCCTTCCAAGTATCCGCATCACCAAAGCGGCGCCGGCGTCTGTTGTCAGACCCCTGATGTCCGTGACCTCTAGACCCAAGTCAGTGAGATTTTCGAGCAAACTTTCCTGGATACGCGCTGTGGTGGCCCGGTCCGTGAATCTTGAGAGTAGATTCACGTGTTGACCGCCGATACGCGGGATAAGGCGCGAGCAACGTGAATTATGAGATTTGGGATTCCCGGCCTCTTTACATTTTAGGAATATATCACGAGCATGCATAGCTATGGTTACGTTATTCGCAAGTCTTCCTCCCGACCTTGAGGCGCTTACCGAGGAATCTTCTCCTTTGATTCGTCAATTCATCAGCCTTAGTGTGAAGACGGCTCCTACTTCATTCAGTTTTGTCAGAGCCCCTCGAAACTCTTCTTCATCCGCCTGCGAATCGGAGATCGATCTCGATGGGTGGTATGAGACCTCGGAAGCCGTTATTCGACTGAGGGGAAGAATTGCCTCAAGGAGACTTGGATTCTGACTCGCTTGGCCTCGAAATCTATGTACCGCCGAGCTATGTGATCGCTGACCGGACCGACCCGCGTGAGCCAGAATAGACTTCGCGAGATCGAGGAATCGAAGGCTCCGCATGGCACATTAAACATGCTTATCATACTTCCGATTAGCCAACTCTCCAGATTTTCCCTCTGAACAACTTAACCTTGTCTGGCATGCATCGCCAGATGTCCTCTCAATCCGGTATAGCTGCCTTTTCCCGTTGTCAGGACCGCCGTGCACCATTTGCACTTTTAGCGGACTCGTCGTCGATCTTGTCAAAGTCCCCCCAGATCGGATCTGACGAGCAGAAAAATGTGAGAATCAAGCGATTCCAGTCGATAGTTAACATAAGCAAGCGACTTCCGATGCACGAGCTCACTTTGACTTTGCTCAACTTCTTCAGAACTTAATTGAGGAGACATTTCGGGGATGGAGTCGGTCGCGGACGTTGCAGATTCGCTCTGCACCTCCCGATCCGATTCGAGGGAATCTACGAGAGTTAAGAATCCATCTCAAAAAAAAGTTCAGGTGCGATTTTCAACATTCCGCGGTAATTCATGGATAGCTACGATGTTTCGAATGCGGATTGAATATGTCACGATCTTGCGACCGATAGGATGGAGTTGCGTCCAAGTGTGTTGGAATCTCACCGTTGTGCCGCTGACGTTTTCGAGCCGACATCTGATAAACAGTGGAGAAAGAAGGATTCGAGTACGAAGGATTGCCTCATGCTTAGGATCAAGATTCGTACAGGGGCAGGAGCCCTAATTCTAACTCACTATCAAGGAAGCTTGCTTGTGCTCCTGAGGTTGAACGACGAGTAAGTGTCTCAGCTACCAATGAATCGAGAGCTCAGCAAGACTCGCTCTTGATGCCTTATCGCGAGTCGCGATGTAAAATAATCGAATGTTCCGCCAAATGTCGACGTACAGTGCAATCGCCCGTTAGGCTGATCAAGAGCCTCGAATTCGCAAATCTCGACTCGCCACATCCAGAGCCTGATGTCGATCACCGATATCGACATGTGCCTCGAGTCGTTCCATTGCTACCTCGAAAGCACGCTTGTCATCAGCATCGCGATCTTACCCATGGCGGAACTTCGCCCGGGTGAATATAGTAAGTATGTGGGAGATTTTCTCGCCAATAAGTGTAATGAGCCAGGTACGTTGAACGTCACGCACGTCTGTACGCTCAGAGCACCCGAGGGGGGCAAGTGTCGGCCAAGTCAGTCTGTGAGAAGCGAGCGAAGTGTACGCACGAGATCGTTCGAGGCGACCGATCGAGTGCCAAGATTCGTGGAGGAAGAATAAACTGTGACTGTTTCGCCCACTATACTGTTTTCCCTGAGCTAACTGTAATCCCAGGCAAGTCCCCAACCGTAGTCTTGTAGCAGCGGTTGGATTGAGCAGCGTGCCGAGGGGGAAATTGAAATATAGTGAGGGGCCTCGTGTGAGACTCGTGTCTGCGGGGGTGACCGGATACTTGAATGTGTGGAAGAGTGAGCTGAGAATCAGGATGGCACAGGAGGAGATGCCGATCACGTGGATGACGAGCAGACAGATGGATCCGGCTTCTTATCTCCGACCATTCTCTGGAGGTACAGTGGCAGTGGCTGACGCATGGTTGAAAGAGTTGAACAGGGCATGACGGGTAGGCAGATGGACTCAACCCTACACCGAAAGCGTACTTTCCGCTAAGATGTCAGGGGCGGCGCGATTTTGGCACTTGGATCACGGGATGGAGTGTGAGACGTTCGAGGAATGGCAGGCGGCGTTCGAGAAGGCCTACATTCCGAAGGAGAGACTGGCGATGCTGCGGAACCCGATACCGCAGCAGGGGACAATGAATTCATCCGGGAGACAGGAAAAGCGGAGACACTCGGAACACTAGACGAGATTGTGGAGACAACGGAGCTGAGATTCGGAGCGAATTCCGAGCAACAGGAAGAGGAAGCGTCGTTCGGAAGAGTAGACAAGCCCGAGGAAATTGGAGAATCTTCACGGGTGAGAGATACGGCCACAGAAGTTGGCCGAGATTGTGGATACTTCTTCTTCGTCAGCGTCATCAGGGGAAATCCAAATTCACGTAGACCCAGCGATGTATCCGGACCCGGAAGCACGGGGGTCACCGAATGATTTGAATACGGCTATAATGGAGTCCCGGGCGCGGGATTGGGAAGAGGAAACCCGCCACCTAGACGTTCTAGGAGGCCGAAGCCTTTTAGGGGTACTTATTCGGAGTAGCTGGCGGGGACGCCAGTAGTGTAGCGTGGTCGAGCGTGGGTAGGAGAGAAGCAAATGTAGAGCGCTGGCGGAATGGAGAAGACATGGCGAGATGGAGTCGGAGCTGGTGGTATAGAATGTCAGTCTGGTGCGCGGCTTGGGATTTCGTCAAATGCTCGACTTGAGATGTCGGGAGGATGTCGCGTCGTCGAGAATGTTCAGCCAACGTCGAGGAAAATATCGCATGGCACATCGGCGAAGAGAGAAAGGGGATTCCGTAGGAGACGAGCGCGTCGGCGCGGTCGTAGAGTCTTTTCGTTGCCAGGCGTCAATGAGAGTGGTGGTGATCGAACTTAGAGTGAGAAGAAAAAACAGTTGAACTGTTGGAAATGTCGGAATGCCGATTCTGTGCGGGCTGCGGGTGTAATACTCATGCGGCCGACTCGGTGCGGTGCAAGGCCAGGGACGCGAGGTGCCCGCACCACGGGGCGACCGCTTGGTACGGCTCTTCCCCGCAATTGCAGCAGGCCGCCTGGTGCCGCGCCCCATTGAGAGTCGTGAGCGTTGCCGCATCACGACCCCCTCTCTGCAGCTGAGGACGCCTCCTCAGCCCTGGCTGCCTCTTCAGCGGCCGCCGCCGCTGCGGCTTCCGCCGGCGTCCCCTGCGCCGCCGCACGACGGGCCTCGTAGGCTGCCGCTTCCGCCAACGCGGATCGGGCCGGTCGCAGCCTGGGCCTGACCGCCGCCTGCGCCCCCCCGGCTTCAGCGGTCGCCGCGCCCCCCGGCTTCAGCGGTCGCCGCGCCTTGGCCACTCCCGACGCTTACCGCCGCCGACGACCCACCACGTCCTCCCTCCACGCGGACGGTCGCTTGCGCTACCGCCCCCCC
>NW_003804007.1:0-1127 GCF_000255335.2 Galendromus occidentalis
CCCGTTTACCCGCTTTCCCGTTTACCCGCTTCCCCGTTTACCCGCTTTCCCGTTTCCCCACGTTCCCGTACCCTCGCTTTTGTTCCATATGTTCTCCGGAAAATCTATACCCTTCACGGCTACAGCAATTTTCAGCGAGATTCATTAGTAGAGAGACAGAGGCCAAAGATGACGGAAACCATCGATAGCCTTCTTAGGAGCTCCCGAGAATCTGTCCCCTCATGTTGGTCCAGCCGATAAGAAATCCTGCAAACTCCCGTCTTTCCCTTGGAGAAATCTTTGATTCTCGGTGAGAGGACAACTCAAATAATTTATCTGATGGTGGGAGGACCCATCACATGAGAACGACGACCCTCATGTGACCTTCCTGAAGCTCCCGGGAACCCACCCCTGAATTCTCACGGCGATCGGTTCAGGCGTTTATGAATTTGGCGAATTTCCGATTTTTTTATTTTTTTCCGAGTTTTCGTATTTTCGTGGGTGGAGCACTCAAATATTTTGACGTGAAACGTCTTTAAAGAGGTTGGCCTAGTATTTCACCAAAAACATGACGAAACTTGTTCATTTTCTACGCCCTGCAGCTCCGTGCCTTCTTCACCGATCGACACCCGGTTGGTGTCTTTAGATAGCAAATTTACGGCACATCAATTTCATGAACTTCCTACGGAGTTCCGACACGCACAGATCAACTCCTGGAGGCAAGAATGACACCCTATGCGCCCTATTCGCCCGTGATCACGGCTGCTCCTGGGAGAGGGCGATTTCAAATTTCCAGAGCGCGCGTAACGGCCCAATGGCTAGCAACGCAATTCCGCATTCACCTCTTTCAAAACTCAGAAGAAGATATTTTCCACTCATTGTCAGAGGAAGATATTTTCCACTCAGAAGAAGATATTTTCCGTTCAGAAGAAGATATTTTCCCAACTTCGGTGAAGAGTTCGACTTCACCAGTGATGATGAGACCTAAAAGTACGAGCTGAGTTTAAAAAAGGGATAATGACGAGGCTCGAGTCTTACGAATGGCCATTCCGAAGACGTTTCACGTCCTCTACGCTCTACACGGTAGTGGCTCTGCTGCTACCTCTGTAGTTTTTTTTAAGGAGTAAGGACTCATCGCATCGGAGAAC
>NW_003804008.1:0-1029 GCF_000255335.2 Galendromus occidentalis
CTTCGCCACGCATTCTGTCGAGAAGATCCATGGAGCACGACTGGGACGCAAGGATTGAGCAGTTTGCGAAAAACCTGGCGCAAAATATACATATTGATGAGAAATTATTGTCGTTTCAAAGCATTGACCGACGAGGCCTCACGACTCGCGACTCACGAGGGTCGCTCGCGTTCGTCTTTCCCGACAATTCGAACGACGCAACTCCATGTGCACAGAGACGGAAAGGTGTAGGCAAGCAAAGGTTTCCAGAGCAAAACATTGAAGTACGAGATTCCGAGCTTTTATTTTGATTCCAATCGGGGTGATCAAGATCCTTAGGAAGTCGAATTTTATATCTAATTGTACGGTCCCGAATCTCGTTGAAATCCTACGCAACTACGAAGACCACCTAATAGCAGCCCTCACTCTTGATTCGTCAAAATGATGTAGTGGAAGTCCCGAGATCCGAGTTTCCGAGGATTCGGGCTCACTCAGTCTGCAGCAACTTGGGCGTGTGATATATAATCTTCATAGTACGCGAGGTGACTTAGAGGCGGCGTCTTCAGCGATCGACGAATCGCGAAGGCTCCTAAAAACTTAATATTAATTAACTTAAGTGAGTGCGTCAAGACTTACGGAATGCATTCCTATTCGTGGAATAAATCCGTGTATCGCTGCATCTCAAAGAACTGACCAGTCAGAGAGGCAACGGTAAATTGGCGCACGAGGGCCACCTGTTCGTGGCAGCTCACGCCTCGAAGAGCGCTTAAAAGTCACAGCGCTGCATGTATAAAACCGCGTCGATTGGCTGCATTGCCAAAGCTTACGAATTGATCTCCACGGGTGAAGTTGACGAGGCGTTCGGCGTTCACTGAGATCCGCCAGATCCTTCGGACGTCGAGGGCGCCAGGCTGACCACGGTGATCAAACGACGTTGCCAAGAAACCAATGAAACCTTGTCTTCGTTGGTCAGCACGAATCTGTTGCCAGCACCGTCGGCTATTCTCGGACGCTTGACGAAATCGTAACGCCCGATCCGCTGCGCCGACG
>NW_003804009.1:0-1163 GCF_000255335.2 Galendromus occidentalis
GAACGGGAAGCAGGGAACGGGAAGCAGGGAACGGGAAAGCGGGGAAACAGGACGCGCACCCAGAGCACCCAGAGCACAAGCGCACCCGGAGCCAGCGCACCCGGAGCCAGCGCACCCGGAGCCAGCGCACTCGGAGCCAGCGCACCCGGAGCCAGCGCACCCGGAGCCAGCGCACTCGGAGCCAGCTCATGTGTAGTGAGTCTAGCGATACCGAGTCGCCGCCAAGCGGCGACCGGGAGCGCTAGTACTAAATAAAAATATCGTGATAGGTCTGTGCCACGGCTGATGCGTTCTCTCCGTTCCTATATGGTAAGAGATGGAGCTGAATGCACTGTTAATCATTTGAGTGCCACTGCGGTTTTCCCTCAGTGTGCTCTCGCAGCGTAGGCATTATTTATGGGTTTATGCGATTGGGCACATTGGCTGTACGTTCCTATCAGAGCTCTGAGCGTGTATGTTTCGCGACATCGAGCTCTACCGTTTGGGAAAACCTCCATAGGGGACCTCCGCGTTGGTGAGTTCATCAAGGGAGCATAGGTGTGTGGAGCGAATTACTTGATTGATATTTAATTGGGCTTAGCCAAACATTGGGGACATCCCGAACATATCCTTTGTTTTACCTCGTACTCGGAGCCGGTGCATTTTCATCGCCGTAAACAACTGACATGAGGCGTGCCCCCTCGGCGATCGCGTCGCCAGATCCAAAATGAAGTTTTTGTGTACGCTGTCGGACTCGTTGCCGGGTTTCTTTCGGATGAAATCTGTCGGCCGCATCCCAGGAAATCAGCGGGGAAAGATAGTTCCTCAGCTGAGGTATCGTAGATTGAACACGCTGTTCTCTGCTGACCAGGTGCGATGTCCAGACAGTGTTCCTCGTTCCAGAGCATTGTCTGCCGCCTCGAACTTACCAGTTCAGATTCTGGCGCGGTGCTCAAATCTGTGGATCCTATATCATTCTCGTTCGGGAGTGCACGAAAAATTCCGGACATGGCAGGCAAAAAGCCACTGGGGAACCTTAGGTTCGGCACCAAATTTAGGCGGAATGACCATTATAGGCAGGGCGAACGCCGCACTTTTTTCGCCGCAGAAATGAATGTCCGCTAGCCGGGGAGTCTTGGACCACAGGAGGAGAATCCAGCAGGTCCTCGAAGTCGATCTACCGC
>NW_003804009.1:2063-3089 GCF_000255335.2 Galendromus occidentalis
AATTTTCGACGCTCTCGCCTCCTCAGGGGAGAGGTCCGTGCGTGAATTAATAGCAAAATGTATCGCTCCTAGGATGAAGTCTCTTTCAATGAATTTCATGACGATTCAAGCCACACTATTCGGCCCGAACTTGATTCCTTCCGCACATTTCACAAGCCTTCGTATTCGTATGCTTTCCGCAGCATGAATACGCTGTCCAGCGTGCTCGGTCTCAGCCTCGCGCGGTTCTCTCCTAATAGCAGGCGAACAATACTAAAATCGCTTTCCGGCCGGACCGAGGTTGGCGGAACAGCCGATAAAATCTTGCGGCACAAAGTGAGGAGATAGAGGAGTTAGAGGCCTCAACCCCGTCCTGATCGACGTCACGGAGCTATCGAATCGCAGTACTTATCAAATTCAAAAGGAAGAGATGGTATAGGATGGAGACGATGATCGTCTTTATTACCGATTTCCATCCTTGAAAGGCACAAACTCTGAACTTTAATTGTTCGCAACATCTACTTTTCACGTGAAATTCTCGAAAGATGTCTTCCCTAGGTTTATCGGGACTTATCCGATGCGTCCGACGGTTTCTCACTCTCAAGCAGGGAACCACTGGTGGCCTCCACGGCCCACAACAAACAAAGGCAGCTGCCAAACACTTTTCCCCGCTCTCGCCAACGTATCTCTTCGCACTTCGGGGGCACGAAGCCTCGCTCTGCGCGCTGCGAAGGATCCCCGGCTGATACGTCGAAGACCATCGATATATCCATAGGCCTGCGTACCAATAGTTACGGAAATGTCGCTCTCGATGCGGTCCCAAAATCAGCTTCTGCCCGAAGCGGTTCTTGCGGTTCTAGAACCGCAAAAAAAAGCGGTTCTTGCGGTTCTAGAACCGCAGAAAATCTGTGGTTCTCGCGGTTCCGAAACCGCGGCTCTAGAACCGCTGACATCCCTAGTCCTCGCAGATCGAGAGGGCGAGATCCCCGGCGAGCCTAAACTTCTTAGCTCTCTTCGAATCGAGCGACTGCTGTTCAACGCCATCAG
>NW_003804010.1:0-2126 GCF_000255335.2 Galendromus occidentalis
TTTTTCGTATCGAGTACAAATGTCAAGATTGACTCCATTTCCGTGTGTTGCCATCACTTTCTCGGGCTTCGTACCACGACCGGACGACAGCAGAATACACTGTCGTCTAAGTCTGGAGTAACAGTGGAGACGCTTGCCCTCTACAATACAGGCGAAAGACTCCAACGAAATACTTTCGCCGGCCGTCTTCATCGTGGCCTGAACCTCTACACCACTAGAAAGGCTCGTGGAGGACTCGGCGGACACCTGTACCGAGTACTTGGTGTTTGTTGAGACATGGAACTCTCTGACACAAACAACCCTGGAAAAGTCAAACACATACGCACCAACAATTTCGCACGACCTCGGCCTAGGATTTCGCTCCACCAACCGTTGACATATGAAAACACGTCTACTGACGAACCTGCTGAAATGGTTCCGGTGAACACTGACAGAAGCACGCCGCCAATAAGCCAGAACCTCCAGGTCCGGCGAAATCGGGAATTGCCGCGATCCTCTTCATTGTCATTCCCTTCCTCCATTTCCATAACCTGAGCGATTCCTTGCCGACCTCCGACCCGGGTGTGTCGCTTGATCGCATCACGGGCGGCAGTAAGATGACGGCGATGCCGCTCGCCCTCAGACTCTCGAGAGCGACATGCTCGCCCGTGCTCGAACGGACGGCCTAGGAAACCCCAAAGCCACTCCAGCCAGCTCACTTCACGAGCACGAGCATCACCAGACTGCATACTTACTGGGGGAGCGCTGTTTCGTCTCCTGGAACTCGAAGTGCTTGCAGGAGAGACGATCTCGCGACCAGAACGTAACTGCATTGGGATGCTCTAAGAAAGTGAGCACTTGGCGATAGCCCTATGCGGCCTCGACCATACAATGAACTAAACGAACTCCAACGACTTGAGACCTAACGGAATCCAGGCACCTTATCGGAATTTCGAACTCTTAGTTCAACCATGAAAAATTCAAAACTACACCACAGGATTCCCACTCTCTGTGAGAGGGGAGGCAGAACCCTGAACCCATAATATTCATCCACAGAGACCGTGATTCCTGTATCTCCAATGGAAATTCAATGGGAAATCAATGGAAATTCTATTTTCGGCAAAGCACCTTAGTGGTGCTCAAGCGCCCTCCGGCGGGGGCCTGCCGCACTGCCCCCTGGCGCTGAGTGCTGGAAATACGGCCGTGTACAGGCCTACTGCGCACCTAACCGGACTTGTCGCATACCGTTTGGACATGCGAAAAACGGATTCGAAATTGAGCAGCGGACGACGATTCAGTTTATTGAGGAAGTTTCGTCGCTTCGGTACTCTCAAAGGCTGACTGCTGAAAGTAACTTGTACACGGAGCCTGATTGCTCCCACGTCCTGAAGAAACTCGGATTTAGCAGTTAGGGGAGGTGTTGAGGTTTAGGTAGAAACTGGAAACTACTAGTCCTCGTTCCGTACTAGGACTCTGACTCATACCAACCCACGGAGTCATATACCCGTGACAGTAGTAAAATACGTGAGTCACCGGGGTTGCACCCCGAAGTTACGACTCTCGCATGATACCCTTGAGGTAGTACGAAATTGGGCTAGCACCACACATGCTAGGTACACCCAATAGTATTCTAGGACGCTACTTATGATAGACCAAGGTAGCCTTATCCTATGTATATGTATGTACGGATGAAGACATGTAAGGAGGAGCTTAGATTCCTGCCTATAGGTATAAAAGACCTAACATCTATATATATAAAAACGTATGTCTGTCTGTCTGTTTGTCTGTCTGTATGTCCGGGGTACCCTATAGACTCGAAAACGGCTGAACCGATCTTCGTGAAAATTTAGGAGTGTGTCCTGGGGGATCCAGCGGTGGTTATAGGGGGGTCAGTTCTCCGATGCGATGAGTCCTTCTACCTTAAAAAAATTATTTGAGTGCTCCACCCACGAAAATTCGAAAACTCGGAAAAAAATTGAAAAATCCGAAATTCGCAAAATTCACTAACGCCTGAACCGATCGCCGCAAAAATTCAGGGGTGGGTTCCCGGGAGCTTCAGGAAGGTCATCTGAGGGTCGTCGTTCTCATGTTATGGGTCCTCCCCCCATAAAATGATCTGAGTGGTCCTCTCACCGAGAATCAAAGAT
>NW_003804010.1:2583-5939 GCF_000255335.2 Galendromus occidentalis
GGAAAGTGGGGAAACGGGAAAGCGGGGAACGGGAAAGCAGGGAAACGGGAAAGCAGGAAACGGGACGCTCACCAAGAGCACGCGCGACCAAAGCAGACGCACCCAAAGCCAGCGCACT
This sequence comes from Galendromus occidentalis, assembly GCF_000255335.2. Lineage (NCBI taxonomy): Eukaryota > Metazoa > Arthropoda > Arachnida > Mesostigmata > Phytoseiidae > Galendromus > Galendromus occidentalis. The sequence goes on from NW_003804010.1 coordinate 2,702, forward strand.
CGGAGCCAGCGCACTTGGAGCCAGCGCACTTGGAGCCAGCGCACTCGGAGCCAGCGCACTCGGAGCCAGCGCACTCGGAGCTAGCGCATGTGTAGTGAGTCTAGCGATACCGAGTCGCCGCGAAGCGGCGACCGGGAGCGCTAGTTTTGAATAAGATTCACTGTGGTATCTCCCTCTCGTAAGATCGCATCTCTGTGTATTCCTGAACGGGCTGCTCTTCTACTCCTGACCAGAGCTACGAATCTTGACCTTCAACGAACACGTTGTCCTAGGAAACAAGTAAGTCTCACACGAGATGATTCACATATCGGTCTCCCGATCGTTCTGGTGGAAAAAAAATTCAACATTGAACACGCTTTCTCATTCGATTTTGAAGCGATATTGTTTTCGTTCGTTGATGTTTTTCTCGCTTCCGTGCTTATTTTATCTCTGCTAACGATAAAACAAATAATTTTCAAGATCTTCCTTGTCCTATACCTATCATCTGCTGTCGAACTACGTGGGGTGCTCCTCGAACCGGATCATGGACTCAGAAGGACTCCCGTCGATAACGTCGCCCAACGCGGGTACATCTTCAACTTCGGCACTAAAGCCGAAATCCCCGAAAACGCTTGAAGCAACGACGTCTGCAACGCAACGTTCTTTCACAACGAGTGAGGGCTGCCACAGTGAAGGTGAAGTCTTCAGCAACAGCAATGTCGGCAGTAGCCAAAACGCCTCGTCTGGCAAGTACTCGATGATAGGTCGAAATTTTTGTGTCACCCTGCCATATTCATCCTCCGAAGCGTTAGAGTGGCAGACAATGCTCGAGCACAAGTTTTTGCTAACCAAAGAAATATCCGCCTACGAGTATGTGTACGAAGAGTCTTCAGCAAGTGTTCCTTACCAACACTTCCATGTGTACGTTCAGAGTGCGAAAAGGCAGCGGGGTATCTCGTTTTGTGGTAAGATTTTCGGCAAAAGTATGCACGTTGAAATTTGTCGGAACGTAGCTCGTTGGCGTATATATATCCGTAAAGCACTCGAAGTCGCGGAGCGTTCTGACTTCCCCGAGGGTGTCAAGGGCTATTGCTTCCGGTAGGTCCACCTTCCGTCAGAGCAAAACGCGGACCGATCACTCAGGTGTACGCTTTACGCGATTGACGACATTTTCCTCTGAAGTTGTCTCTCCTTCACCCCTTCTCCTCGGATAAGCACGGAATGAAGAGGCATGCCTTTGGTCTCACTGAGTGCACTCACTTTTTACTGTAGGTATTTAGATTTTGTCATTCCTGCTCATGAAGGTGTGTAAATCGATCTGACGCAGTAACTCCTGAATGTTGTTCAAGATGAAGTTCTTGACTTCTCTCTTACGCTCAAGGATAGAATCGTAGGCATTTGACGGCATCGCGCCCGCCGCGAATACGAAAGACTTCAAGGTCTCGATCGCTAGGAGCGCCTCTTGGGACGATGCGGACCTCACGTCGCAAGTGTCCTCCGCTTCGTCTTTCTCATTGAGGGGCTCGGAGCCTGGACAGTCGGCGTGGCTCTGGATTTCTTCTTCAAATTAAGGATCGGAGACGTCAGCCTTTTCTGATAGCCGCAACAAAGTTTCGAATATCAATTCTTCCGCCTCATCGGTCCCGGGCACTTCCACCTTATCGAGCCCGAGACCATAATGTTTGAAACACTTCACGATGGTCTTTTCTTGTACACCTTCCCAATCAAAGGATCACCCATGGGAGTGCTTCAAGAACGTTGATTTTCTTCGTGAGATCCGTAGCGCTCTCACATTCATGCATCCGTGTCAGAAGCCACCGCAGCATCAAGCCTCTGTATTGTAGTTTGAAAGCTTGTATTATGCCTTGCTCCAAAGGCTGGAGCTTGCTCGTCATATTTGGTGGCAAGAAGAGCAGATGAACGTTGCTCATGGAGCGACGAATATGGCATGGGCATGGAGCATTGTCTACTAGCATCAAAACTTTCCCGCCCAGGCTCTGCATGCGAGCATTGAATTTATCGAGCCATTTTTCGAAGATTGCGCCCGTCATCCAAGCTTTGGGATTGGCTTCCCAAAACACGCCGAGTTTCAACATTCTTCTGCCTTTGAAACAGCGACGATTCAGCGCTTTCCAAATGATCAACGGCTTAAACTTTAAATTCCGCCTCGGATAGTAGGCTTCAACTCGTTTTATTTCAGTCCTCCGTCGCTTTGAAGAACTCAGATCCGTTTTTAGGACTTTCACTGAGCGATAGCGTTGAGCTCGAAGAGCCATTCTTCAATGTTGAACGGAATCCTGATATTCGTCCTGGTTCGTTACGTACTGACACGACAGGAATTATATTTAGAACGTATTATTCGGCACCGAATCGTTGTCTTTCGTTTTCAAAGTCTCCCCTGACCCCATGTTGGATATTCAACCCGTGTCCTTCACAAAAACTTTTAGGACCGTGGATGGCCTTCGATTGCGTGGTAGATTGCACCCCACCGGAAACAGGATCATGTTTACACGACGTGCTTCTCGAAGACCCCGACCACTAGTATTCTCGAAACAGGGAGCATAATTTACTTCATTTTCATTACCTGTGCGATTACATCGAATAAAAATTACAGTCGGAACTTGGGCTTTCGGCGACTTGTTTCAATAATGACGCGACTAGCAATACTCGCAGCAATATTCCATTCCGGCTCGGTCTCCATGGGGACGACCACACCGCGACGATCTTCGATTCGCTGAAAGAGCCAATGATCGTCGGGAACTGGTCTCCGAAAACAAAGGTGAAACACAAAACGCTCGTCTACGGAAGAACAACGGCGTCGTGGTGAGACGGAACTGCGGCCAGTTGGGAGTACTTTCCGACAGACTCCCAGCATCTGCCGCAGGAGTTCACCTTGATCATCGGCCATAAGCATGAATTGTCCGGCCAGTTCATAAGCTTCGCTGATAGTCATGTCTGACTTGAGATAGATGCCGTAGAATTGGGCCATCTGGGCCTGAAATTTTCGAAGAAAACTCTGTTCACACGCACAAATGGAACACCGAAGAATGTTTAGCAAACTACGAAGTGCACAAGGGCTACTGGGACACGGCCGAACAAACAAAGCGCATCGTGTCCCCTGAGAAGAGTCGCCTCTCTCCGACGATTAAGAACATGTCCCGCAAAAAGCCTTCTAATAGGTCACCAGATGACGTAGGACCCAGGGCCACTTTCCCTCACCCGAAATCTATAAAAGGCGACTGACATGGGCCTTTCTTAC
>NW_003804011.1:0-2630 GCF_000255335.2 Galendromus occidentalis
CCCGTTTCCCCGTGCCCCCATTTTTATTCCATATGTTCTTCGGAAAATCCATACCCTTCCGCTTTCCCGTTTCCCCGTGCCCCCATTTTTATTCCATATGTTCTTCGGAAAATCCATACCCTTCACGGCTGCAGCAATTTTCTGCGAGATTCATTAGTAGAAAGTAGAAAGACAGAGGCCAATGATAACGGCAACCCCCGATAGCCTTCTTAGGAGCTCCCGAGAATCCGCCCCCTCATAGTGGTCCAGCCGTTGAAAGTCCTACAAATTCCCGTCTTTCCCTTGATGAAATCTTTGATTCTCGGTGAGAGGACAACTCGAATAATTTTCTCATGATGGGAGGACCCAGCACATGAGAACGACGACCCTCAGATGACCTTCCTGAGGCTCCCGGGAACCCACCCCTGAATTTTCACGGCGATCGGTTCAGGCGTTTGTGAATTTAGCGAATTTGCGATTTTTCATACGTTTTTATATATATAGATTTTTCGTATTTTCGTGGGTGGAGCACTCAAATAATTTTTTTAAGGTAGTAGGACTCATTGCATCGAAGAACTGACCCCCCTATAACCACCGGGGGATCGCCCAGAACACGCTCCTAAATTTTCACGACGATCGGTTCAGCCGTTTTCGAGTCTATAGGTGACACCAGACAGACAGACAAACAAACAAACAGACAGACATACGTTTTTATATATATAGATCTATCAGATACTCATACAATAAAACTCTTATCGTCTCAAGTCTAATGTTGGATTCTTCCTTGTTGTCCTTTACAGAGAAGAAACTGTCCGATGAGGGTATAACTTTCCCCGATGTCAGAAGTTTCCCCATGACAGTTCCCAGGACCACGGAACTCGATCTCCTCGGTCGGCTCTTGCCGACCGAGGGAACAAAGAATTTTCGACTGTCTTCAATGACGTGTCGTGTGGTAGAGGCGCACCAAGTGTGCTTTAGTGTGGTCGAAAATGCCTGTGTGGTAAGGAATCGTGGAGCCTGTGTTCGACCCCGTGGTGTGCTTAAGGCCACCCGGGTTAGATCAAGCTCCATCGACCTTATCACAGCAGCATTAGGCAATATTAATTATTGCGAGAATAAAGCATGGTACTTTGAGACTTGATTCGGATTGTTTTTAATATGGTGTTTGTCGATTTTCGGGTATTTCGCTGGTAGTAGCCTGCAGTGGTGATTGTTTCTCACTGGTCCGGTGTACCCGACCCTCGTGAGCACTCGCCCCCAGGCAGTCCGTCCAATCCGACATTCGTCATCAAGCGCACCCCGCCCGATCTGCTCCAAATGGTCTTTTAATTTGGCCATGCGGTTTAGGGTGGCTTTGTTAGATGACCGGTCTCCGAACGATCTGCTCCTTCACGAGACTCTGTTTGAGTTCAATTAGTTGGACATGCGTTGTTTAGATTCATTCGGACATGGGTTAGTTTTATGATTTGAGGGGAGACCCGGACCGTGTTCCGTAGCTTTTCGGTCGTTTATGCTTGAGATTTTCACTTGGTCTCGAGTACTCTCCGCTCAATACACCACTCTTTCCTTCGTTATTGCTTAGTATAAAAGACATGCTGTTTTTGATTTTATTCACTCTACCTCTAGCCTCCAAGTCCTCTGTGTTCAAGATCACACAGTGACCCAGTGTGTTCAGCCATCAATCTCCCAGCTCACCCAGATACCTCATTACTCAACATGATCATCGGTGCCGGAGTCGATCAGAAGACAGCGGAAGCCCTTGCCCGTAGCAGGGAGCTCAACCGTGGCCTCCTGGAATATTTCCGTGAGCACATGCCTTCCGATGGAGAGAGGAGACTCATGGACATTCAAAGACTCGTTGACGAACTCGAGTTCTCTGGTGGGAAGAGTCATGAAGATGCCACGGCCGAGGTCATAGAAAAGTGGCGTACTTTCAATGATGAGATGAAAGACGTCTATCTCGAGGAAAATCTCTACTATTGGCTTGATCTTCCATTTGGAGTGGAGGAGCGCAATGTGGCGCGCCTCCATATGCTCAAACTTCTCAGGACTCGAAAGGCACACCGGATCGAGATTGGTGCACTGAAAGAACTTCTGAATGACGCGCAGAAGCGTGTGGCCGAACTGGAGGAAGAGAGGAGAGTGTCTTCCTCAAAGGATTCTTCCGACTGAATGGTGACCTGTTCATCATCAGGTTGCGGCTCCACCGGTGAATCCACATCCTCCGTCGTTGGACGGTAGGGGTTATCCTCAGTGGGTACCGGAGTCGACAAGAAGACGTCAGGAGCCCTTGCTCGTAGCAGGGAGCTCAATCGCGGTCTCCTGAATCTCTTCTGTGAACACAAGCCCTCCGATGGAGAAAAACGGCTTCTGGATATCCAAAGACTCATTGACGAGCTAGAGTTCTCTGGTGGGAGAACTCGTGAAGAAGCCACCGCCGAAGCCATTGAGAAATGGCAGACTTTCAACGCAGAGATGAGGGATGTGTATCTCGAAGAGAATCTGTACTACTGGCTTGATCTTCCACTAGGAGATGAGGAGCGCGAGGAGGAGCGTAATGTGACGCGTCTCTGCATGCTCAAGCTCCTCAGAACTCGTAGGAACCACCGGATCGAGGTCGGTGTGCTAAAAGGACTTCTGCGTGACGCGCA
>NW_003804012.1:0-4412 GCF_000255335.2 Galendromus occidentalis
TATGCAGCTTTTTAGGTGTGAAATTGTCTCGGGAATTCAACGCACTAAGTTCCGAGGCGATCCGAGCAATATTTCAGGAGCTAGACCGGTTCTCATGGGGTCCTTAGAAAAAAATCGCCTCTTTGTCACGCATCGGCCGATTCACAGAAGCGCCGATTTCTCCCCGAAGGAAGCTTTATTTTTTCCTCAAAGAAGTTCTATCCGGTGTGAAATTTACCGAACTAAGTCATGCAGGTGACAGAACAATCATCCAGGTCGAATAAATACCGTCTTCATTTATTTCTCGTTGAGATAAGTCACTTTTTCGATACTTTCCGCTAAAGGGGTACGTGCGTAAGAGACTGCAGGGTTGCTGTGGGGTCTAAGTTATGTCTCGAGTTCCCCCGCATCCCCTGACGATCACAAGTCTTGCACCCAGCCCGATTATATACCTTCAAATTCGGGAAATGCCCTTAAATCACTTATTTCCATTCCGATACACCAAATATCAAGGTATTCATGCATCATGGGCCAATATGCCTTGGATCGATTCTATCCGCCTATGTTGCTGGCTAGATTGTTCGGTAAGATCAGCCTGATTGTTGATGCTTATATTTTCACTCGATCTCGGATGCGCATTCGTTGTACACATTTTTTGAACAAGAGGTGTCAACTGGCCAGACCGTCGGAGCTTTCCTGCTTGACTCGGTCATGGGGGCTCAGTGTGGTTTCTATCTCTGCCAGTGTTCGATCCGTGCGCTAGAAACACTATCGTCGTCAAGCTAGAGCGGAATCCATTTCCAGACTCGAATCAGTGTGTGATATCTCCGTTGTCAACGTGTCAATTTGAAGTGAAGCTCCGACGACTCCCGCCATTTTGATCGCCGTCAAAATTCTAGCTGCAGAATGAAGACCTACCTCCTCGTGATCACCAACTCAGATCTGATGCAGATCATCCTTGGGAATAAGCACGATCTCGAATTGATCATGGAAGAGCTCATGAGCCGATACACCATGATCCACCGAGAAGATTTCGACGAATTGCGAGCGCACATGCGCAAAAACGTGCTGCCTTTCGAAAGGAAGTGGAGAGAAGTTGCTCGCTCGAGGAGCAAATTCGAGAAGAAAAACGCCGATTGGCTTAAACGATATTTGCTCGTTAACATCGACGTCGAGGAAGCTTCAGTCTCGGAAGCCTCCACGAGTTCAGTCGCGGCACCCGACGTAGTTCTAGGAAAGTCCCGGGGACGTCCGTCCAAGGATTTCGAAGACTGCGGACAAACTCAAAGGAAGGTGAAAGCCGAGCAATTGAGGCAGATGTATCCAGATGCTCTCATTCAAGCTGCATATGAGCTTTCACCAGCTTATCAGGGGCAGCGAATCTATCCTGAAGCGGCTCTGGCTCTCATGCTTGATACAAAGGATACCAAGCATTCTCACATGCGACATCGAACAGTTGGGTTGTGCTTCGGAAACAGGAGGTATCCGAGCTACGACCTCGTTTTGGAGGCAAAAAAACTTTGTTATCCTGAAGGGATACAAATCTGCGAGTTGGGCGCCAAAGTTGGACTGCAGGAGTTGTTGAACCATACCGCAGGCCGCCAACTGATGTCGATGTTCGCGGAAATACCCGCAACATCATCGAATCTGGTCATGACAACGAAGTGGGGCTGCGATGGTGCATCAGGGCAGAGCCAGTACAAGCAAAAAATTTCGGATCCGTCCTTCTCGGACGCCAGCTTATTCGCGACGTCCGTGGTTCCCCTCGAGATTAAGGACGCAATGGCGGGGACGATTATTTGGAGGAATCCTAGGCCATCATCCTTGAGGCTGTGCAGGCCTTTGAAGTTCACGTTCGCGAAAGAGTCCGCGGATTTCATCCGGAGTGAAGTCGCTCAGACACAAAACGAGATCAGCAATCTCCGCGCATCAACGATTGCCCTGAGAGACAGAGGGTTCCACGTTGACCACACTCTGATCCTCTCGATGATAGATGGTAAAGTAGTCAATGCCTTGATAGAAAATAGGGCAACAACTGCTTGCCTCATATGCGCAGCGACGCCTAAGCAAATGAACGATTTGGAGAGGGTTCGCACAGGACCGATCAATGCTGAGGTGCTGCAATACGGAATATCGCCACTCCACGCTAGAATCAATACCATGGAATGCTTGATCAAAATCGCAAGTAGCCTCGAAATCCGGAAATGGCGCTGCGAAGGGAACGATAACGAAAAACGAAAGGAGCGCTTGCGAGAATTGCAGGATGAGTTCAGGGAAGAACTCGACCTATACATTTCTGTTGTTCGGCCGGGCGGAGGCACGAGTAACGATGGAAACACGGCACGGAAATTTTTCCGAAGTCATGCCACGACGGCCAGAATCACCCGTTTAGACCCAGAGCTGGTTTTCAGGCTCCACGTCATACTGGAAGCCATCAATTCTCGCCGTTAATTGAAGAGTGCGGCGTTACGCGAGTACTGCTCGATGACGGCGAATCTTTTCGTCACGCGCTACCCTTGGTATTATATGCCTGTAACAGTGCATAAGATACTAATCCACGGCGCAGATATCGTAGAAAGGTGCCCGCAACCCGTGGAGTCTCAGCGAAGAGGCTCAAGAGGCTTCAAACAAGCTCTTCAAGAAGTTTCGGGAAGAGAACTCCTTCAAGGCCACTCGTGAGACAGTGAACCGTGACGTGATGCATAGGCTGTTGGCTTACTCGGACCCTCTCGTGAACAAGTATCGAGAGGACATCTTCGAGATGGAACTTGATGTAGATAGTTGGGACTTTCTCGTTGCACAGACTTCAGTTGGTAGCACAAAACACGCAGGAGATGACTTCAGCAAGGATGCTGCGAGCCCAGTGTTTATTGAAGTGATCAGTACCTGTATATATACCTTCACCAGAAAATAGGGAGAGAGTATTTCTAATGTGAGGCCTCTTCTACGTGAGGCACTCTTTCTACGGATGCAAGCCTGAGTAGGGGAATACCTATTCTCAACACACCCCTCCATTCACCTTACTCAGCTTTGCTCTTTCTCCAGTCATTATCCATCTTATTTTTTTTTTTTGTTAGTACTAACTTGTCAATTAGACGCAAGTGCGCGACGGTCCAAATTAGTGCGTTCTTCAGATTTCTTCTAGCTTTGTACTTTGAGCTTCGCCTTTCGAGTTTTTCCACTGATTCCTTTATTTTTCTATGCTCTTGATTCCGCGTCGGCCGAATCTCCGCTGCTCCGAAACAACATCCCTTGGTTCCTGTTTCGTGGATGTTTTAGCTTGAAGTGTCGCAGTGTTGTTTCCGAGCTCGAGTCAGATCGAATTTCGGTGCGTCATTTTCTTTTTCCGTACTCGGTATTGGAGCGGCCGCCGATGCTGACAGGCGATCGTGCTGCCGCAGAGTACGTTTTCCTATAAAACGTTTCCCAGCTTTGTGAATGATATCACTTCGGGATGGCATGCCGCCCAAACGGAAGCAGTCGAAAAGTAAGTCCTCCAGCAGCGGTCACCAATACTACCTCCGTAGTGGACGAAGCCAACACGCGGATTTCGAACCTACAGTCTCTTATCGACAAGACCGTGATCCAGCGTGTGGTGACAGCTACGAAACCAGCGAGCAGGTGGCTGGATTCCTACTACACTGCACGGCTTTCTCGGCTTCAGAGAGTGCAGCGCGACCTTCTCCTGAAGAGCCACGGGAAGAAGTCTCAGCTTGCGCTCTGGAAGGCTCTTACCAGAACACCAACAAGCATAGAGCAAACTCTCCACAGTTTGTACCCATCGAGCCTCAACGGGATTGCCTATTTCATCCCTTCAGCCGGGAGCGATATTGCCATCAGGCATAGAAATCTCCGGTCTGCCTCCGCTCCGTGGGTTCGAGTTCATCCAGATTTGTTTTGCTCATGCAGGTTTTTCCATTGGTCTTTCCTCTGAGATTACTCCTTGTTTTAGACCCGAAAGAGCGTCTTGTTCAGTTTCATCAGTGGACCGCGGATTGTGGATTGACCCTCATCGGGACCGCCCAACCAGCACACTGGCGGACCCTGGTTCAGTTGGCGATCGACCGAGTTCCATTGGTTCTAGACCCGTCGGTCTACCTTCCAGTCCAGTTTCCCGGTCATCCTCTCGTGGGTCACGGCGTGACTCACTGCTGTTTGATCGCAGTACTATCCATCGCTCGTCCCCGGAGCCAGGAGGAAGCTCGGTGAACTCCGCCGCGGAGGAAGATCTTCTGTTCTCTGAATTTGTGATGCATCGTGCCGCAAGTCTCAACAACATGATGGAAGAGGGGGTTCTGCGTGGAGGTAGGCGTCCTCGCCAGCGCACCTCCTTCCCCGGTTATCTTTTCCTTGCACTCGTCTACGGATCCTTCGTGGCCATCATGATCTGTGGCGCTTATACAATTTATTTTCGGCCATCGGTGAGCCCAAGA